>NC_090736.1:2477113-2484613 GCF_036898095.1 Palaemon carinicauda | reverse complement strand
AATAACAACATAATGATAATAATGATAATTATGATAATAATATACATATATACACACACACACACACACATATATATATATATATATATATATATATATATATATATATATATATATATATATATATATATATATATATATATATATATATACATACATAAACATATATTTATACATATGTACATATACTGAAAGCAGTTAATACTTTATTTTGAGAGCTTATGCTAATTGTATTCCATTTAGGGATTTTGTAACAAAGGCCACATTAGCGAACTGACAAATGAAATAATATTATTCATAAATACTAACCCCTTCGATTTAATTGACATATATTAATTAAATGTACCGTCAAGAAAATAAAATATGCTTCGTTTTTATATGCAAAATCAGATTATATTGAAGATTTGAAAAAAAAGGAATTAAAAATATTTTTACATCGTGATGAAAAATCTGAATTTTTCAATTACATGATATAAAGATAGCAGCGTTAATCAGATTAAAAGTCAATTCTAGATCATTTAAGATATGGCTTAGGGCGAAGTAAGAGCCTCACTTTCTTCTTCTTCTTCTTCTTCTTCTTCTTCTTCTTCTTCTTATTATTATTATTATTATTATTATTATTATTACTTGCTAAGCCACAACCATAGTTGCTATAAGCCCAGGGGCTCCAACGGGGAAAATAGCCCCAGAAGGAAAGGAAACAAGGAAAAATAAAATATTTTAAGAACAGTAACAACATTAGAATAAATATTTCTTATGTAAACTATGAAAACTTTAACAAAACAAGAAGAAGAGAAATTAGACAGAAGTGTTCCCGAGTGTATCCTCAAGCAAGAGAACTCTAATTCCAAGAGAGTGGAAGACCATGGTACAGAGGCTATGGCACTACCTAACATAGTTATAAAAGATCCCGAATGGTTACCAAATATTTCTTAAAAGTTCCTCGTGAAAGAACATTTGGAAATTCTTAGAATATCCGGCATCTGTTGATTTTTGCAAACGAATTTCAAAGTTGACAAGGGAAAAGTGTTATTCATGAAAATAATTTTTATTTATCTTAATATTTTTAAAAGAATTATTCAAAATCACATCTTTTCATTGAGTTCATATATTATTTTCTTCTATGTTTTGAAGGAAAGTTTATCAGAATGAAAATCGAAATCTGGTTTTTATTTATGCCAAATGAAACAGATGGAGAAGCCTTGTAGGCTGAAGCAGATGTGCCATTTTATGAGAAATAGGACGCATTTTATTCCTTCTATTGAAAAGTTTATAGCTTAACTAAATTTATAAATATTACTTTCTCTTCACATTCTATTTTCCCTGTTGGAGCCATTGGGCTTATAGCATCCTACTTTTCCGACTAGGGTTGTAGCGTAGCTAATAATAATAATAATAATAATAATAATAATAATAATAATAATAATAATAATAATAATAATAATAATGATAATAATAATAATAATAATAATAATATTGATAATAATAATAATATTAATAATAATAATAATAACATCTAGGCAATTACACAGGCATTTCTAATCTTCAGGGAAAGTTCCTACCCGATTGTTAAGGTTTATATTGTCTTTGAGATGATATTGCTTTATGCATAAACTATTTATTAATTTTTCCTTCATTAAAGGTTTAAGAAACCAAGGCTGGGGTCCTCTCTTCCTTTGGAAACTTTTCATCATTCTCTAAAGCTACTTGAATTTCTTACTGTACCTCCGTCGAAGTGGTTCCGAATAATAATAATAATAATAATAATAATAATAATAATAATAATAATAATAATAATAATAATAATAATAATAATAATAATAATAATACCTCTGCGGTAGTATTATTGTTATCCCAGTAGGAGGTTATAAGTAGTTTCTAGCCAAAGACATTGTCGTCGAAGAGTACACCTCCACTATGGTTGAATAACTATCAAATAAAAACTTGAGTGTTTAGAAGATCAACAAAATCTTAAGAGAGATTTCAAATAACAGGTAAATATTGTTCCTTCTTTTACTCTTCTTAACGTGGTACACTGTTTAAAATGTGCAGTAAACAAACTTGCAAAAATCCTGGAATAAATGTTACCATGTATTTACCGTTTTAAAAACGGATATATTGACGTTAAGGAGTGATATTACGGTCCCCAACCCGTAAAAGATAATGAAGAAGGAGGATAGAAATTACAGTCGCCTGTATTTTACTGAAATATAGCTGAGAACAATATAATTTTACGGTGAATTTCAGATTAAAATTATGAGTTTTTTTAATGCAAAAAAGGAGAGGAAGGCTTCAAGAATAGAAACCTTTTGCTGAGAATAAGGTTGTTGTGGCCTAAGCGGTAACGTCTCTGACAGGTGATCGCCAGACTGGGGCTACCCCCACCATCCTTGTGAACTGAGGATGGGGGAATGGTTTTAGGGGAGCCCATAGGTCTATCTGCTGAGTCTGCAGCAGCCACTGTCTGGTCCTCCTTAGTCCTAGCCTGGGTGGAGAGGTAACGAGGACCCTGATCATATGTATATATGAACAGTCTTTAGGGCATTGTCGTGCTTTATAGAGAAGTGTCTGTATCATCAGAAAACAGCTACTGCCTGGCTCTCCTTGGTCCTAGCTTGGGTGGAGAGGTGGCTCAGGCACTGATCATATGTTTATATGGTCAGTCTCTAGGGCATTGTCTTGCTTGATAGGGGAATGTCACTGCCAACTGTAAAGAAGCCACTGCCTGGTCCTCCTTTGTCCTAGCTTGGGTGGAGAGGGGGCTTGGGTGCTGATCATATGTATACATGGTCAGTCTCTAGGGCATTGTCCTGCTTGATAGGGAAGTGTCACTGTTCCCGGCAAGCAGCCACTGCCTGGCCCTCCTTTGTCCTAGCTTGGGTGGAGAGGGGACTTGGGTGGTGATCATATATATATACATGGTCAGTCTCTAGGGCATTGTCCTGCTTGATAGGGAAAGATCTCTGTCCCTAGCGGCAGCCACTGACTGGTCCTCCTTGGTCCTAGCTTGGGTGGAGAGGAGACTTGGGTGCTGATCATATGTATACATGGTCAGTCTCTAGGGCATTGTCCTGCTTGATAGGGAAATATCCCTGTCACTAGCCTCTCCCATTCATGAGCGGATTTTAAACCTTTAAAAGGCATCCAGGAACGTTAAAAATCTTCACTATTTTCGGGGGTCCAATACTGTTTGAACCCTCAGATTCGCGATCCAAATGAGAAAAGTTGAATTGCCTTTTCCCCTAGAACGGCTGTTGATAGACAAAAGAGATTTCCGAACTTTTATAAGTGAAGAGAAATGTTTAAGTGATTTTTGGATATCATGGAACCGTCTGCTTTATCATATTTTATATTGTAGTATTGTGCATAATTTGCGTACCTATTTACAAATTTCTTCGAAAGGTTACTTTTCTTTTATTTTCTTAGTATAATACTCTCTCTCTCTCTCTCTCTCTCTCTCTCTCTCTCTCTCTCTCTCTCTCTCTCTCTCTCTCTCTCTCTCTCTCAAGAATATACTGTTTATTTAAAAATATACAAATTGCAACAGTCATATGTTTGACAAATTTCAAATTTTTGAATCGAAATTTTTCCATCACTCATATTGACTGACCGCATTTAATCACTGCCATTCATATCCCTACCCCTAAAGAAGCAATGGATCGAATTCTGGTCGTGTAATTATTATAATTATTAATTATTATTGATTTCAATTAATAATAGTTAGTTGCGCGGCTTTGAAAACATTAATACAAACCTAAATAAAAAAAAAAAAAAAAAAAAAAAACCGCGAGCGAACATTGATATTTTAGTGGCAATTTTGATTCATGTACATAATCGTCATAATGCAAATAATAATTAAATTTATATAAACTTTCACTTTATATATATATATATATATATATATATATATATATATATATATATATATATATATATATATATATATATCAATATAAGTTATTGATATGTAGATATTTTCAGTTTTCTTCACTTAAGAAGAAATATGAAATTGTTCAAAAAGGGAAAAACTAATCTGTGGAGGAAATGACTTGGAAGTGTGAAACCACCTCTGCGTAATATCAGAAAGGAAAAAGAAATATTCTGAAGGAAAACTTTCACCAACCAAATGAGTTTAAACTTTTTGCCAGACATTATGGAAAAAAAGTTTTTAAAGGCTAATTTGGACTCCTTCTAACATTTACCCGAAGGAACGCTTCGTGCTCCGAGGATTTAGTAGGAACCTCATCAAGGATTAGCGGTTATTTTTTATTAGATGGTGATATTAGATGAAGGATGATATGGAGAGATGAGGTTTGGTGGAAGAGGATGCCTTTGATAGAAGTCATTGAAGAGGGCGCAACAGGCAGCCGACGCATTACTGTACATTTAACATTGTGAAAGAAGAAGAATTAGATAGCATGATAAGGTGAAGGATGATATGGAGAGATGAGGTTTGGTGGAAAAGGGTGCCTTTGATAGAAGGCATTGGAGAGGGCGCAACAGGAAACTTTCTCCTTTAATATATGGTTAACATTGTGAAAGGAGAAGAATTAGACGGCGAGATAAGATGAAGGATGATAGGGAGAGATGAGGTTTAGTGGAAGAGGATGCCTTTGATAGAAGGCATTGGAGAGGACGCAACAGGAAACTTTCCCCTTTAATGTACGGTTAACATTGTGAAAGGAGAAGAATTAGACAGCGAGATATGATGAAGGATGATATGGAGAGATGAGGTTTGGTGGAAGAGGATGCCTTTGATAGAAGTCATTGAAGAGGGCGCAACAGGCAGCCGACGCATTACTGTACATTTAACATTGTGAAAGAAGAAGAATTAGATAGCATGATAAGGTGAAGGATGATATGGAGAGATGAGGTTTGGTGGAAAAGGGTGCCTTTGATAGAAGGCATTGGAGAGGGCGCAACAGGAAACTTTCTCCTTTAATATATGGTTAACATTGTGAAAGGAGAAGAATTAGACAGCGAGATATGATGAAGGATGATATGGAGAGATGAGGTTTGGTGGAAGAGGATGCCTTTGATAGAAGTCATTGAAGAGGGCGCAACAGGCAGCCGACGCATTACTGTACATTTAACATTGTGAAAGAAGAAGAATTAGATAGCATGATAAGGTGAAGGATGATATGGAGAGATGAGGTTTGGTGGAAAAGGGTGCCTTTGATAGAAGGCATTGGAGAGGGCGCAACAGGAAACTTTCTCCTTTAATATATGGTTAACATTGTGAAAGGAGAAGAATTAGACGGCGAGATAAGATGAAGGATGATAGGGAGAGATGAGGTTTAGTGGAAGAGGATGCCTTTGATAGAAGGCATTGGAGAGGACGCAACAGGAAACTTTCCCCTTTAATGTACGGTTAACATTGTGAAAGGAGAAGAATTAGACAGCGAGATATGATGAAGGATGATATGGAGAGATGAGGTTTGGTGGAAGAGGATGCCTTTGATAGAAGTCATTGAAGAGGGCGCAACAGGCAGCCGACGCATTACTGTACATTTAACATTGTGAAAGAAGAAGAATTAGATAGCATGATAAGGTGAAGGATGATATGGAGAGATGAGGTTTGGTGGAAAAGGGTGCCTTTGATAGAAAGCATTGGAGAGGACACATCAGGCAACCGACCACTTAATGTAGGTGGGGAAGAGGGAGAAGAGTTATTCTTTTAAAATACAAATTAAAGGAAATCTACAACTTTATAGAAGATGTTAGATAAATTACAGAAGGTTATTTATTGACTATAGTTTTAGAGACATTCCTAGAAAATTTTCAAACAGAAAATAACTTAAAAGTGATCTATATTTGTCGTTAAAAAAGCTTGAAATTGACTTTTACACACTGTTAAAAATTTACCGTTAAAAAAGCCTTCAAAATCCTGCAATAAATGTTGTCAGTCATTTACCATTTTAAAAACGGTATATTGACGTAAAGGAGTGATATTACGGCCATCAACCCGTAAAAGATAATAACAAAGTAAGGTAAAAATTACGGTTGCCTGTATTTACTGGTATACGGCTGAGAGCAGTAGATTTTTACTGAGAATTTTCTATTAAAATTACGGCCCTTTTTTTTTTATATTGGAATGCTTTATTTCTGTCCCCTCGACATGAAAATCCATTGCTTTGTACACGTATAACAGACGAGATTAGTTAAGTATTTTCGAGATTAAACTCAGACTTGTACTCGTATGTAAGGTTGGACTTTTGAAGAATTTATAAGATCGATATACAGACTACAGTGTATCACAGATAGCTCATTTCAGAATTTATTCCAAGAATCAAAGACAATTGAAATAGAGCAATGCTTAGATTCAAAGAACATTGAAGACTAGTTATTATAGGTATGGTCTTACTGGATAAATTTGCAAAACGATGGTTGGTATTTTCATGAATGAACTGCAAATTGAACCACACTATGCTCATAAGTTATTTTCTTAATAATATATCTATATTACAAGAACTTTATAAGAATAGGAGATTCTATACATTCTTTTCTTTCTTTGGTGCACTGCAGGAAAAAGCCCTCAGAAAGGTCTTTATACATGTCTGGTGTTTGGGAACTTTTTCATCTCCACGCTGGCCAATGCGGTTTAGTGAAGGTGGGTGACTTTCGTTTGATCACTCAGTGAATCAACCTAGTATGATTGTCCATAACTAGTACAGCTCTGCTGATCATGGCGATACACAAACCCTTTCACACATTTTTTTATACTCACAAGACCATTGATTATCTATCTTTAAATCAAGTGGCTCCAAATCCCCCTTTCCTCCACTTTTGTAGCTTCCCCCATTACTATGACAACAGTAAAAGGCCCCGTACTCATCTTTCATGGAAACTAATTTTCTTCGAATACACCAGCCACTGTTTTCATTATGGCCAGAATTTTTCAAGTATATCATCCTTTGCTTAATGAGTCTTCCTTTTATCTTTTGCCTTTGTGATATCCTTTTTGATCGTTTGTCTTAGATACTCGGAACTTTTAAAAATTCTCTCCTCTTTAATTTGCCTTAGTATATATCTATTCAACTACATTTTTCTCTCACTGTTCCCTTTGTCACCTCATTTACAACTACTGCTTTCTTTTGTACCACATGTTTTAAGGTTGCACCTTATTCACTAGTTATTTCCTTTATTGTAGACTTTTTTTCATTACATTTCAGTGTTATCTTTTAGAAGTTATCTTTTTCATGTTTCTATCCTTTACTATTATTGAATTAGATTGCAATAATCTCAGCTGTATTAAACATTATTTACTGAGCATAACTAGGAAATCAATTTCTTAGTTACAGTATAACCGCCAGAGTTATTGGACCTTTGGACTAGTCACATAGTGCTACATTGGATCCTACTCTCAGATTACGAATCATTTTTCTTTTGCCTACACATACACCTAATGGTCGGTCCTATTCCTTGCACATTCTCCTCTTTCCTCATACACCTGACAACAATGGGATTACTTTGCTCAAGGTGTTATCTACTGCATTATAA
>NC_090736.1:2457113-2469613 GCF_036898095.1 Palaemon carinicauda | reverse complement strand
TATATATATATATTCATGAGCTTTATGTATGTGCGGCCTATATGAGATTGAGTATATCTCTGTAGGAAAATAAACTGTAGATATTTTCATCAAGTATAGTACCCGATAAGAACAGTAGCCATTCGCCTTTCCCTTTCAAATGTATAAGGATAAAACATCAACATTTTCAATAATACAGAAAATATCAATAACGACTAATTAATATTTCTCCATTAAATGAAGATTCCATTTCCTCTTTTTGTTTGAATTTTTATCTTTTTGTATGATAAAGTTATTAATGATTATCGAATTTATTAGACATAAGGATTCTCTCAGGTGCATTAATATAGTTCAAAGCTTATTGCCTATAAATTTCAATGGTTTATGATTGATTTGAAAGATCTTTTATCAGGGTTTTTAAGGGTTGTAGTGGCCGATGTGTTAATGTCCCTGACTGGTGATCGCCAGGCTTGGGTTCGAATCCGCTTAAATTTGATAGTTCCTTTGGTTGCTGCAACCTCACTATCCTTGTGAGCTAAGGATGTGGGGTTTGGGGGATTCTATAGATCTATCTGCTGAGTCATCAGCAGCCATTGCTTGGCCATCCTCTTCCTAGCTTGGATGGAGAGGGGTCTTGGGCGCTGATCATCTGGTGTATATGGTCAGTCTGTAGGGCATTGTCCTGCTTGATAGGGCAACGTCACTGTCCCTTGCTTCTACCATTCAGGAGCGGCCTGAAACCTTTAAAGGGACACCACACAATTTTTCCGCTATTAAGTTTCCCACATAGGAAGGCATTGTCGACCGTATGCCTCTGGAAATGTACAGTAAGCCCTACTGAAGGGTCTTTACAAAGTTATTTACGTTAGTGTCATTACTCTAGAATTAAAATTGTGGCCAGGAAGCTGTTCGCAAACATACACAAACAGGGGGTACAACATAACCTCCTTCCAATATCGTTGGTGCAGGTAACTAGTATTTTCCCCTTATTGTTAATCAGTGATGAATGGGCTCCCAGCTCAAGCACCCAGCCAAACTCGTTAGTTTCTTTGGTCGATGCAACCTCACCAGCCTTGTGAGCTAAGGATGAGGCGTTTGGGGGACCCTATAGGCCTATCTGTTGAGTCATCAGCAGCCATTGTCTGGCCCTCCTTGGTTCCAGCTTGAGTGGAGAGGGGGCTTGCTGGGGCAATGCCACTGTCCCTTGCCCCTGCCATTCATGAGTGGCCTTTAAACCTTTATTGTAGAAATTATCGAGATCAATCGATTAAATGCTACTTGAGGCAGATTCAGTGAAGGTTACTCATAACTCTGGTATTATAAGAAGATTAAATTAATTAAAATAAGCATAAGGATATTGAAATATCATTGAAATAATTATTTTAAAATCCAGGTCACAAACATTTTCGTAAAAGTCGAAAGTTGAATTAAATTAAAGATAAATGGAAGTAAATCAGGTTAAAAACGAGAGACAGACCACTAATCAGACTCTCCAGCATAATCCATTTTGATTTCTTTCATTAAAAAATCGCAGCTCGGTTATAATTAGTCATAATTTAACCCTTAAGGAATAAAACAAAAGATTCCAATTTCTGAGGACAATCAATCGGGAGAAACAGGTGCCAAAGAGACTTCCCCATAATACCCCCTTCCTCCCCTCCCTTAAGTCTCCCCTTCTCTTAACCCTTTTCCAATCTACCCCTCCCTTATCCCTACATTTCCCCCTCCCTTCTTCCTCCCTTAACCCTACATTTCCCCCTGTCCCTCTTCCTCCATCTCGCCTCTCCCGTCCCCTCCCTCCCACCCTCCTCCTACCTTCCCCTCCCCTCCCCCTTCACTTCTCCCTCCTCCTACCTTCCCCTAACTCTCACCCTCCCTCCTTCCTCCCTTCCTTCCCTTCCCCCTCCTCTCATCTTCCCCTCCATCTACCTCCCCTCCCCCTTTCCCTCTTTTCTCACCTCCATCTCCCTCCCATACCCCTTTCCCTATTTTCTCCCCTCCTACTACCTCCCCCTCTCCTCCCTCCTCCCTTCCCTTCCTTCCCCCTCCTCCTACCTTCCCCTTCCCCTCTCTTCCGTTCCTCCTAAATTCCCCTCCCCCTCCCTTCCCTTACCATTCCCCACCTTCTCCCTTCCCCTTCCCCTCTCTTCCGTTCCTCCTCAATTCTCACCCTCATCCTTCCCTTCCTTCCCCTCCTCCTACCTTCCCCTTCCCCTCTCTTCCGTTCCTCCTAATTCCCCTCCCCCTCCCTTCCCTTACCATTCCCCACCTTCTCCCTTCCCCTTCCCCTCTCTTCCGTTCCTCCTCAATTCTCCCCCTCATCCGTTCCCTTCCTTCCTCCTCCTCCTACCTTCCCCTTCCCCTCTCTTCCGTTCCTCCTAATTCCCCTCCCCCTCCCTCCCCTCCCATTCCCCTCCTCCTACCTTCCCCTTCCCCTCTCTTCCATTCCTCCTCAATTCCCCTCCCTCTCCCTTCCCCTCCCGTTCCCCTGCTCCTCCTACCCCCTTCCCCTCCCTTCCCCCTCCCCCTTCCCTTCCGTTCCTCCACAATTCCCCTCCTCCTCCTATTCCCCTCCGCCTCCCTTCCCCCTCCCCCTTCCCTTCCGTTCCTCCACAATTCCCCTCCTCCTCCTATTCCCCTCCGCCTCCCTTCCCCCTCCCCCTTCCCTTCCGTTCCTCCACAATTCCCCTCCTCCTCCTATTCCCCTCCGCCTCCCTTCCCCCTCCCCCTTCCCTTCCGTTCCTCCACAATTCCCCTCCTCCTCCTATTCCCCTCCGCCTCCCTTCCCCCTCCCCCTTCCCTTCCGTTCCTCCACAATTCCCCTCCTCCTCCTATTCCCCTCCGCCTCCCTTCCCCCTCCCCCTTCCCTTCCGTTCCTCCACAATTCCCCTCCTCCTCCTATTCCCCTCCGCCTCCCTTCCCCCTCCCCCTTCCCTTCCGTTCCTCCACAATTCCCCTCCTCCTCCTATTCCCCTCCGCCTCCCTTCCCCCTCCCCCTTCCCTTCCGTTCCTCCACAATTCCCCTCCTCCTCCTATTCCCCTCCGCCTCCCTTCCCCCCTCCCCCTTCCCTTCCGTTCCTCCACAATTCCCCTCCTCCTCCTATTCCCCTCCGCCTCCCTTCCCCCCTCCCCCTTCCCTTCCGTTCCTCCACAATTCCCCTCCTCCTCCTATTCCCCTCCGCCTCCCTTCCCCCTCCCCCTTCCCTTCCGTTCCTCCACAATTCCCCTCCTCCTCCTATTCCCCTCCGCCTCCCTTCCCCCTCCCCCTTCCCTTCCGTTCCTCCACAATTCCCCTCCTCCTCCTATTCCCCTCCGCCTCCCTTCCCCCTCCCCCTTCCCTTCCGTTCCTCCACAATTCCCCTCCTCCTCCTATTCCCCTCCGCCTCCCTTCCCCCTCCCCCTTCCCTTCCGTTCCTCCACAATTCCCCTCCTCCTCCTATTCCCCTCCGCCTCCCTTCCCCCTCCCCCTTCCCTTCCGTTCCTCCACAATTCCCCTCCTCCTCCTATTCCCCTCCGCCTCCCTTCCCCCTCCCCCTTCCCTTCCGTTCCTCCACAATTCCCCTCCTCCTCCTATTCCCCTCCGCCTCCCTTCCCCCTCCCCCTTCCCTTCCGTTCCTCCACAATTCCCCTCCTCCTCCTATTCCCCTCCGCCTCCCTTCCCCCTCCCCCTTCCCTTCCGTTCCTCCACAATTCCCCTCCTCCTCCTATTCCCCTCCGCCTCCCTTCCCCCTCCCCCTTCCCTTCCGTTCCTCCACAATTCCCCTCCTCCTCCTATTCCCCTCCGCCTCCCTTCCCCCTCCCCCTCCCTTCCGTTCATCCTCAACTCCCCTCCTCCTCCTATTCCCCTCCGCCTCCCTTCCCCCTCCCCCTTACCTTCCGTTCCTCCACAATTCCCCTCCTCCTCCTATTCCCCTCCGCCTCCCTTCCCCCTCCCCCTTCCCTTCCGTTCCTCCACAATTCCCCTCCTCCTCCTATTCCCCTCCGCCTCCCTTCCCCCTCCCCCTTCCCTTCCGTTCCTCCACAATTCCCCTCCTCCTCCTATTCCCCTCCGCCTCCCTTCCCCCTCCCCCTTCCCTTCCGTTCCTCCACAATTCCCCTCCTCCTCCTATTCCCCTCCGCCTCCCTTCCCCCTCCCCCTTCCCTTCCGTTCCTCCACAATTCCCCTCCTCCTCCTATTCCCCTCCGCCTCCCTTCCCCCTCCCCTTCCCTTCCGTTCCTCCACAATTCCCCTCCTCCTCCTATTCCCCTCCGCCTCCCTTCCCCCTCCCCCTTCCCTTCCGTTCCTCCACAATTCCCCTCCTCCTCCTATTCCCCTCCGCCTCCCTTCCCCCTCCCCCTCCCTTCCGTTCATCCTCAACTCCCCTCCTCCTCCTATTCCCCTCCGCCTCCCTTCCCCCTCCCCCTTCCCTTCCGTTCCTCCACAATTCCCCTCCTCCTCCTATTCCCCTCCGCCTCCCTTCCCCCTCCCCCTTCCCTTCCGTTCCTCCACAATTCCCCTCCTCCTCCTATTCCCCTCCGCCTCCCTTCCCCCTCCCCCTTCCCTTCCGTTCCTCCACAATTCCCCTCCTCCTCCTATTCCCCTCCGCCTCCCTTCCCCCTCCCCCTCCCTTCCGTTCCTCCACAATTCCCCTCCTCCTCCTATTACCCTCCGCCTCCCTTCCCCCTCCCCCTTCCCTTCCGTTCCTCCACAATTCCCCTCCTCCTCCTATTCCCCTCCGCCTCCCTTCCCCCTCCCCCTTCCCTTCCGTTTCTCCACAATTCCCCTCCTCCTCCTATTCCCCTCCGCCTCCCTTCCCCCTCCCCCTTCCCTTCCGTTCCTCCACAATTCCCCTCCTCCTCCTATTCCCCTCCGCCTCCCTTCCCCCTCCCCCTTCCCTTCCGTTCCTCCACAATTCCCCTCCTCCTCCTATTCCCCTCCGCCTCCCTTCCCCCTCCCCCTTCCCTTCCGTTCCTCCACAATTACCCTCCTCCTCCTATTCCCCTCCGCCTCCCTTCCCCCTCCCCCTTCCCTTCCGTTCCTCCACAATTCCCCTCCTCCTCCTATTCCCCTCAGCCTCCCTTCCCCCTCCCCCTTCCCTTCCGTTCCTCCACAATTCCCCTCCTCCTCCTATTCCCCTCCGCCTCCCTTCCCCCTCCCCCTTCCCTTCCGTTCCTCCACAATTCCCCTCCTCCTCCTATTCCCCTCCGCCTCCCTTCCCCCTCCCCCTTCCCTTCCGTTCCTCCACAATTCCCCTCCTCCTCCTATTCCCCTCCGCCTCCCTTCCCCCTCCCCCTTCCCTTCCGTTCCTCCACAATTCCCCTCCTCCTCCTATTCCCCTCCGCCTCCCTTCCCCCTCCCCCTTCCCTTCCGTTCCTCCACAATTCCCCTCCTCCTCCTATTCCCCTCCGCCTCCCTTCCCCCTCCCCCTTCCCTTCCGTTCCTCCACAATTCCCCTCCTCCTCCTATTCCCCTCCGCCTCCCTTCCCCCTCCCCCTTCCCTTCCGTTCCTCCACAATTCCCCTCCTCCTCCTATTCCCCTCCGCCTCCCTTCCCCCTCCCCCTTCCCTTCCGTTCCTCCACAATTCCCCTCCTCCTCCTATTCCCCTCCGCCTCCCTTCCCCCTCCCCCTTCCCTTCCGTTCCTCCACAATTACCCTCCTCCTCCTATTCCCCTCCGCCTCCCTTCCCCCCTCCCCCTTCCCTTCCGTTCCTCCACAATTCCCCTCCTCCTCCTATTCCCCTCAGCCTCCCTTCCCCCTCCCCCTTCCCTTCCGTTCCTCCACAATTCCCCTCCTCCTCCTATTCCCCTCCGCCTCCCTTCCCCCTCCCCCTTCCCTTCCGTTCCTCCACAATTCCCCTCCTCCTCCTATTCCCCTCCGCCTCCCTTCCCCCTCCCCCTTCCCTTCCGTTCCTCCACAATTCCCCTCCTCCTCCTATTCCCCTCCGCCTCCCTTCCCCCTCCCCCTTCCCTTCCGTTCCTCCACAATTCCCCTCCTCCTCCTATTCCCCTCCGCCTCCCTTCCCCCTCCCCCTTCCCTTCCGTTCCTCCACAATTCCCCTCCTCCTCCTATTCCCCTCCGCCTCCCTTCCCCCTCCCCCTTCCCTTCCGTTCCTCCACAATTCCCCTCCTCCTCCTATTCCCCTCCGCCTCCCTTCCCCCTCCCCCTTCCCTTCCGTTCCTCCACAATTCCCCTCCTCCTCCTATTCCCCTCCGCCTACCTTCCCCCTCCCCCTTCCCTTCCGTTCCTCCACAATTCCCCTCCTCCTCCTATTCCCCTCCGCCTCCCTTCCCCTTCCCCCTCCCTTCCATTCATCCTCAACTCCCCTCCTCCTCCTATTCCCCTCCGCCTCCCTTCCCCCTCCCCCTTCCCTTCTGTTCCTCCTAAATTCCCCTCCCCCTCCCTTCCCTTACCATTCCCCACCTTCTCCATTCCCCTTCCCCTCTCTTCCGTTCCTCCTCAATTCTCCCCCTCATCCGTTCCCTTCCTTCCTCCTCCTCCTACCTTCCCCTTCCCCTCTCTTCCGTTCCTCCTAATTCCCCTCCCCCTACCCTCCCCTCCCATTCCCCTCCTCCTACCTTCCCCTTCCCCTCTCTTCCATTCCTCCTCAATTCCCCCTCCCTCTCCCTTCCCCTCCCGTTCCCCTGCTCCTCCCTACCCCCTTCCCCTCCCTTCCTCTTCCCCCTTCCCTTCCGTTCCTCCACAATTCCCCTCCTCCTCCTATTCCCCTCCGCCTCCCTTCCCCCCTCCCCCTTCCCTTCCGTTCCTCCACAATTCCCCTCCTCCTCCTATTCCCCTCCGCCTCCCTTCCCCCTCCCCCTTCCCTTCCGTTCCTCCTCAACTCCCCTCCTCCTCCTATTCCCCTCCGCCTCCCTTCCCCCTCCCCCTTCCCTTCTGTTCCTCCTAAATTCCCCTCCCCCTCCCTTCCCTTACCATTCCCCACCTTCTCCCTTCCCCTTCCCCTCTCTTCCGTTCCTCCTCAATTCTCCCCCTCATCCGTTCCCTTCCTTCCTCCTCCTCCTACCTTCCCCTTCCCCTCTCTTCCGTTCCTCCTATATTCCCCTCCCCCTCCCTTCCCTTACCATTCCCCACCTTCTCCCTTCCAATTCCCCTCTCTTCCGTTCCTCCTCAATTCTCCCCCTCATCCGTTCCCTTCCTTCCTCCTCCTCCTACCTTCCCCTTCCCCTCTCTTCCGTTCCTCCTAATTCCCCTCCCCCTACCCTCCCCTCCCATTCCCCTCCTCCTACCTTCCCCTTCCCCTCTCTTCCATTCCTCCTCAATTCCCCTCCCTCTCCCTTCCCCTCCCGTTCCCCTGCTCCTCCCTACCCCCTTCCCCTCCCTTCCCCCTCCCCCTTCCCTTCCGTTCCTCCACAATTCCCCTCCTCCTCCTATTCCCCTCCGCCACCCTTCCCCCCTCCCCCTTCCCTTCCGTTCCTCCACAATTCCCCTCCTCCTCCTATTCCCCTCCGCCTCCCTTCCCCCCTCCCCCTTCCCTTCCGTTCCTCCACAATTCCCCTCCTCCTCCTATTCCCCTCCGCCTCCCTTCCCCCTCCCCCTTCCCTTCCGTTCCTCCACAATTCCCCTCCTCCTCCTATTCCCCTCCGCCTCCCTTCCCCCCTCCCCCTTCCCTTCCGTTCCTCCACAATTCCCCTCCTCCTCCTATTCCCCTCCGCCTCCCTTCCCCCCTCCCCCTTCCCTTCCGTTCCTCCACAATTCCCCTCCTCCTCCTATTCCCCTCCGCCTCCCTTCCCCCTCCCCCTTCCCTTCCGTTCCTCCACAATTCCCCTCCTCCTCCTATTCCCCTCCGCCTCCCTTCCCCCTCCCCCTTCCCTTCCGTTCCTCCACAATTCCCCTCCTCCTCCTATTCCCCTCCGCCTCCTTCCCCCTCCCCCTTCCCTTCCGTTCCTCCACAATTCCCCTCCTCCTCCTATTCCCCTCCGCCTCCCTTCCCCCTCCCCCTTCCCTTCCGTTCCTCCACAATTCCCCTCCTCCTCCTATTCCCCTCCGCCTCCCTTCCCCCTCCCCCTTCCCTTCCGTTCCTCCACAATTCCCCTCCTCCTCCTATTCCCCTCCGCCTCCCTTCCCCCTCCCCCTTCCCTTCCGTTCCTCCACAATTCCCCTCCTCCTCCTATTCCCCTCCGCCTCCCTTCCCCCTCCCCCTTCCCTTCCGTTCTTCCACAATTCCCCTCCTCCTCCTATTCCCCTCCGCCTCCCTTCCCCCTCCCCCTTCCCTTCCGTTCCTCCACAATTCCCCTCCTCCTCCTATTCCCCTCCGCCTTCCTTCCCCCTCCCCCTTCCCTTCCGTTCCTCCACAATTCCCCTCCTCCTCCTATTCCCCTCCGCCTCCCTTCCCCCTCCCCCTTCCCTTCCGTTCCTCCACAATTCCCCTCCTCCTCCTATTCCCCTCCGCCTCCCTTCCCCCTCCCCCTTCCCTTCCGTTCCTCCACAATTCCCCTCCTCCTCCTATTCCCCTCCGCCTCCCTTCCCCCTCCCCCTTCCCTTCCGTTCCTCCACAATTCCCCTCCTCCTCCTATTCCCCTCCGCCTCCCTTCCCCCTCCCCCTCCCTTCCGTTCATCCTCAACTCCCCTCCTCCTCCTATTCCCCTCCGCCTCCCTTCCCCCTCCCCCTTACCTTCCGTTCCTCCACAATTCCCCTCCTCCTCCTATTCCCCTCCGCCTCCCTTCCCCCTCCCCCTTCCCTTCCGTTCCTCCACAATTCCCCTCCTCCTCCTATTCCCCTCCGCCTCCCTTCCCCCTCCCCCTTCCCTTCCGTTCCTCCACAATTCCCCTCCTCCTCCTATTCCCCTCCGCCTCCCTTCCCCCTCCCCCTTCCCTTCCGTTCCTCCACAATTCCCCTCCTCCTCCTATTCCCCTCCGCCTCCCTTCCCCCTCCTCCTTCCCTTCCGTTCCTCCACAATTCCCCTCCTCCTCCTATTCCCCTCCGCCTCCCTTCCCCCTCCCCCTTCCCTTCCGTTCCTCCACAATTCCCCTCCTCCTCCTATTCCCCTCCGCCTCCCTTCCCCCTCCCCCTCCCTTCCGTTCATCCTCAACTCCCCTCCTCCTCCTATTCCCCTCCGCCTCCCTTCCCCCTCCCCCTTCCCTTCCGTTCCTCCACAATTCCCCTCCTCCTCCTATTCCCCTCCGCCTCCCTTCCCCCTCCCCCTTCCCTTCCGTTCCTCCACAATACCCCTCCTCCTCCTATTCCCCTCCGCCTCCCTTCCCCCTCCCCCTTCCCTTCCGTTCCTCCACAATTCCCCTCCTCCTCCTATTCCCCTCCGCCTCCCTTCCCCCTCCCCCTCCCTTCCGTTCATCCTCAACTCCCCTCCTCCTCCTATTACCCTCCGCCTCCCTTCCCCCTCCCCCTTCCCTTCCGTTCCTCCACAATTCCCCTCCTCCTCCTATTCCCCTCCGCCTCCCTTCCCCCTCCCCCTTCCCTTCCGTTCCTCCACAACTCCCCTCCTCCTCCTATTCCCCTCCGCCTCCCTTCCCCCTCCCCCTTCCCTTCCGTTCCTCCACAATTCCCCTCCTCCTCCTATTCCCCTCCGCCTCCCTTCCCCCTCCCCCTTCCCTTCCGTTCCTCCACAATTCCCCTCCTCCTCCTATTCCCCTCCGCCTCCCTTCCCCCTCCCCCTTCCCTTCCGTTCCTCCACAATTCCCCTCCTCCTCCTATTCCCCTCCGCCTCCCTTCCCCCTCCCCCTTCCCTTCCGTTCCTCCACAATTACCCTCCTCCTCCTATTCCCCTCCGCCTCCCTTCCCCCTCCCCCTTCCCTTCCGTTCCTCCACAATTCCCCTCCTCCTCCTATTCCCCTCCGCCTCCCTTCCCCCTCCCCCTTCCCTTCCGTTCCTCCACAATTCCCCTCCTCCTCCTATTCCCCTCCGCCTCCCTTCCCCCTCCCCCTTCCCTTCCGTTCCTCCACAATTCCCCTCCTCCTCCTATTCCCCTCCGCCTCCCTTCCCCCTCCCCCTTCCCTTCCGTTCCTCCACAATTCCCCTCCTCCTCCTATTCCCCTCCGCCTCCCTTCCCCCCTCCCCCTTCCCTTCCGTTCCTCCACAATTCCCCTCCTCCTCCTATTCCCCTCCGCCTCCCTTCCCCCCTCCCCCTTCCCTTCCGTTCCTCCACAATTCCCCTCCTCCTCCTATTCCCCTCCGCCTCCCTTCCCCCTCCCCCTTCCCTTCCGTTCCTCCACAATTCCCCTCCTCCTCCTATTCCCCTCCGCCTCCCTTCCCCCTCCCCCTTCCCTTCCGTTCCTCCACAATTCCCCTCCTCCTCCTATTCCCCTCCGCCTACCTTCCCCCTCCCCCTTCCCTTCCGTTCCTCCACAATTCCCCTCCTCCTCCTATTCCCCTCCGCCTCCCTTCCCCTTCCCCCTCCCTTCCATTCATCCTCAACTCCCCTCCTCCTCCTATTCCCCTCCGCCTCCCTTCCCCCTCCCTTCCCTTACCATTCCCCACCTTCTCCCTTCCCCTTCCCCTCTCTTCCGTTCCTCCTCAATTCTCCCCCTCATCCGTTCCCTTCCTTCCTCCTCCTCCTACCTTCCCCTTCCCCTCTCTTCCGTTCCTCCTAAATTCCCCTCCCCCTCCCTTCCCTTACCATTCCCCACCTTCTCCCTTCCCATTCCCCTCTCTTCCGTTCCTCCTCAATTCTCCCCCTCATCCGTTCCCTTCCTTCCTCCTCCTCCTACCTTCCCCTTCCCCTCTCTTCCGTTCCTCCTAATTCCCCTCCCCCTACCCTCCCCTCCCATTCCCCTCCCATTCCCCTCCTCCTACCTTCCCCTTCCCCTCTCTTCCATTCCTCCTCAATTCCCCTCCCTCTCCCTTCCCCTCCCGTTCCCCTGCTCCTCCCTACCCCCTTCCCCTCCCTTCCCCCCCTCCCCCTTCCCTTCCGTTCCTCCACAATTCCCCTCCTCCTCCTATTCCCCTCCGCCTCCCTTCCCCCCTCCCCCTTCCCTTCCGTTCCTCCACAATTCCCCTCCTCCTCCTATTCCCCTCCGCCTCCCTTCCCCCCTCCCCCTTCCCTTCCGTTCCTCCACAATTCCCCTCCTCCTCCTATTCCCCTCCGCCTCCCTTCCCCCCTCCCCCTTCCCTTCCGTTCCTCCACAATTCCCCTCCTCCTCCTATTCCCCTCCGCCTCCCATCCCCCTCCCCCTTCCCTTCCGTTCCTCCACAATTCCCCTCCTCCTCCTATTCCCCTCCGCCTCCCTTCCCCCTCCCCCTTCCCTTCCGTTCCTCCACAATTCCCCTCCTCCTCCTATTCCCCTCCGCCTCCCTTCCCCCTCCCCCTTCCCTTCCGTTCCTCCACAATTCCCCTCCTCCTCCTATTCCCCTCCGCCTCCCTTCCCCCTCCCCCCCTTCCCTTCCGTTCCTCCACAATTCCCCTCCTCCTCCTATTCCCCTCCGCCTCCCTTCCCCCTCCCCCTTCCCTTCCGTTCCTCCACAATTCCCCTCCTCCTCCTATTCCCCTCCGCCTCCCTTCCCCCTCCCCCTTCCCTTCCGTTCCTCCACAATTCCCCTCCTCCTCCTATTCCCCTCCGCCTCCCTTCCCCCTCCCCCTTCCCTTCCGTTCCTCCACAATTCCCCTCCTCCTCCTATTCCCCTCCGCCTCCCTTCCCCCTCCCCCTTCCCTTCCGTTCCTCCACAATTCCCCCTCCTCCTCATATTCCCCTCCGCCTCCCTTCCCCCTCCCCCTTCCCTTCCGTTCCTCCACAATTCCCCTCCTCCTCCTATTCCCCCTCCGCCTCCCTTCCCCCCTCCCCCTCCCTTCCGTTCATCCTCAACTCCCCTCCTCCTCTTATTCCCCTCCGCCTCCCTTCCCCCTCCCCCTTCCCTTCCGTTCCTCCACAATTCCCCTCCTCCTCCTATTCCCCTCCGCCTCCCTTCCCCCTCCCCCTTCCCTTCCGTTCCTCCACAATTCCCCTCCTCCTCCTTTTCCCCTCCGCCTCCCTTCCCCATCCCCCTCCCTTCCGTTCCTCCACAATTCCCCTCCTCCTCCTATTCCCCTCCGCCTCCCTTCCCCCTCCCCCCCTTCCCTTCCGTTCCTCCACAATTCCCCTCCTCCTCCTATTCCCCTCCGCCTCCCCTTCCCCCTCCCCCTTCCCCTTCCGTTCCTCCACAATTCCCCTCCTCCTCCTATTCCCCTCCGCCTCCCTTCCCCCTCCCCCCTTCCCCTTCCGTTCCTCCACAATTCCCCTCCTCCTCCTATTCCCCTCCGCCTCCCTTCCCCCCTCCCCCTTCCCCTTCCGTTCCTCCACAATTCCCCTCCTCCTCCTATTCCCCTCCGCCTCCCTTCCCCCTCCCCCTTCCCTTCCGTTCCTCCACAATTCCCCTCCTCCTCCTATTCCCCTCCGCCTCCCTTCCCCCCCTCCCCCTTCCCTTCTGTTCCTCCACAATTCCCCTCCTCCTCCTATTCCCCTCCGCCTCCCTTCCCCCTCCCCCTTCCCTTCCGTTCCTCCACAATTCCCCTCCTCCTCCTATTCCCCTCCGCCTCCCCTTCCCCCACCCCCTTCCCTTCCGTTCCTCCACAATTCCCCTCCTCCTCCTATTCC
>NC_090736.1:2446897-2454113 GCF_036898095.1 Palaemon carinicauda | reverse complement strand
ATTTAAATTAGAACTCGGGGAGATCTATTCATCCGTACCACTGACTCTTCCCAACATAACTCTCCGTCTATTTCTACTCCTCTTGTCCTTGTAGTCCCCTCTCTCACAGGAGAGAGAGAGAGAGAGAGAGAGAGAGAGAGAGAAGGTGATGCATAATAATTCGTCGATGACAACGAGAGAGAGAGAGAGAGAGAGAGAGAGAGAGACAGAGAGAGAGAGAGAGAGGATGCTTAATAATTCGTCGATGATAACGAGAGAGAGAGAGAGAGAGAGAGAGAGAGAGAGAGAGAGGATGCTTAATAATTCGTCGATGATAACGAGAGAGAGAGAGAGAGAGAGAGAGAGAGAGAAGGTGATGCATAATAATTCGTCGATGACAACGAGAGAGAGAGAGAGAGAGAGAGAGAGAGAGAGGATGCTTAATAATTCGTCGATGATAACGAGAGAGAGAGAGAGAGAGAGAGAGAGAGAGAGAGGATGCTTAATAATTCGTCGATGATAACGAGAGAGAGAGAGAGAGAGAGAGAGAGAGAGAGAGAATGCTTAATAATTCGTCGATGATAACGAGAGAGAGAGAGAGAGAGAGAGAGAGAGAGAAGGTGATGCATAATAATTCGTTAATGATAACGAGAGAGAGAGAGAGAGAGAGAGAGAGAGAGAGCAAAACTAATGTCTCTATATATTTTTTACTTTCGTCAAAATCCATAAGTATACATACATCATCCATCACTGTGAAAAAAGAGAGAGAGAGAGAGAGAGAGAGAGAGAGAGAGAGAGAGAGAGAGGAGGGGGTAAAGCAAAACTAATGTGTCTATGAACTTTTTACTTTCGTCAAAATCCATAAGTATATATACATCACTGTGGGGAGAGAGAGAGAGAGAGAGAGAGAGAGAGAGAGAGCAAACCTAATGTGTCTCTATAAACTTTTTACTTTCGTCAAAATCCATAAGTATACATACATCATCACTATGAAAAGAAAGAGAGAGAGAGAGAGAGAGAGAGAGAGAGAGAGAGAGAGAGTGTGTGTCCCGCGTTCTACCTACGAACAATATATATTTATATCGTCTAATGACCGGAAGATTTGTCCTGTTTTCCTTTTTTAACAACATACAGAAATTTTACCTTCTGCATTACCTTACCTTTTTAAATGCACACGAAGAGCCATTCATCATTATCTCATTTTTTTGTTTTATATCTTTACACATATTTCTTAGCGATTACTTCTGATATTCACTTATCTTTTATTCTGGAATCTCTTATTCCCATTAATATCAGTCAGTGAAAGATGAGTTCGTTCACCTTATCCCGAGTCTTTTCTTGTCTTCTGCTTGTTGGTGTGTGGATGATTAGGATTTTTTTTTTATTGTGCAATTTATGCTCTTAAAATGCATGATTTCGCTATTCGAGTAATTCATTTATGTTTGCTACTTATTCGCTGCCGAACATATTAAATGTAATTTTTGAGTTAGTGCGATAGCAGGTTCATTGTTAAAAATTTGCCGTAACAAAAGAGGTAAAACTCCTGGAATAAATGTTGCCAGGCAGTTACCGTTTTAAAAACGGAACTATTGACGTAAAGGAGTGATATTACGGTTACCAACCGGTAAAAGATAATAACACAGTAAGGTAAAATTGCGGTATTTTACTGAAATACGGCTAAGAACAGTAGATTTTTACGGACAATTTCAGAATAAAATTAGGGCTTTTTAAAAAGTGTGCTAAATGGAATTTTTGAGTTAGTGCGATGACAGGCTAAAAAAATATCTGTATTAAAAAGGGAGTATCAATGATAAACAGTTATTCTGTTAAAGGGGAGAAACGTTTAAGTAATAATCGAGCTGTAGGATAACATCAGATATTGCCAACTATTCCTTGGCGGTCCTACATCTCTCTCTCTCTCTCTCTCTCTCTCTCTCTCTCTCTCTCGTTATGTCTTCGTCAGCTCGTCTCATCTTTAATCTCTTCTTACTTAAATGGCTAAAGTTCTTTTCTCCTTCGTCCGACCATCTTATATTTCCTCTAACACAATATCCTCTTTAAAGAGCCTCACTAACTACATTTGTTTCATCATCATCATCTCCTCCTACGCCTATCGACGCAAAGGACCTCGGTTAGATTTCGCCCGTCGTCTCTGTCTTGAGCTTTTAAATCAATACTTTTCCTTTCATCTTCTCATACTTCACGCTTCATAGTCCTCAGCCATGTAGGCCTGGGTCTTCCAACTCTTCTAGTGCCTTGTGGAGCCCAAGTACAAATAATCTCTCTTGGGGAGTGCGAAGAGCTTACCCAAACCATCTCCATCTACCCCTCACCATAATCTTCTCCCCATAAAGTAATCAGGAAATCTCTCTTACAGTTTCAACAATCTCTCTTATAGTTTCAACATTTGATTAAATCATGAAATTTTCTTCTGTATTATGTACTGATTCCTTTTACTTTTTTGTTCTTCCAGTTTTTTCACCCTCCTTATTATCACCTTTACGCTAAAATATATTCATCTTCTTTTTCTTCCCCTTTAAAGGTTTAAAGGCCGCTCATGAATGGCAGAGGCAAGGGACAGTGACATTGTCCTAGCAAGCAGGACAATGCCATAGAGACTGACCATATATACATATGATTAGCGCCCATGCAACCTTCTCCACCCAAGCTAGGAACAAGGAGGGCCAGGCAATGGCTGTTGATGACTCAGCAGATAGACCTATAGGCTTCCCCAAACCCCACATCCTTAGCTCACAAGGATGGTAAGGTTACAGCGATCGAAGGAACTGATGAGTTTGACGGGACTGGAACCCAAGGGCTGGCGTTAACCAGTCAGGGACGTTACTGCATCGGCCACCACAACCCAAAACACTTTCAGCGTTAAAGCACTTGAATGAAAAATTCATGTTGGTTAACGCAATGTTCACCTGTCAACATCCTAAATGTCTTGATATATGATTTTTTTTGAATATATTTGGTATAATTCTCTATCATACTATATATTTCAGTTAAAAAATTTTCATTAACTCCCTATTTGATCTTTTTATACCTGTTTGCTTGTGACACGAGCAATTATGAACTTGGCTTGGCAAACAGCTGCTTTTAGCCCTAAATAATTCAAATTATTTTTTTCTTTAACTTTTGCCATACCATATTTCATAAGAAATTTGTTCCTTTTAGAAACTCTTATAAAATTATAAAAACGGAATTATAATACTTCAAAAATCAATATTGTTTAAGCAAACATTAGATCTTATTTTTCTTTAATATTCCTTATAATCTTTATTAGGGGTGTCAAAAATCATAATGTGAGATTGCTAGCTCGTGCTAGTACACGTTTGCACCTTTGTGGATAGGTGGATAGCAGAGCTAGCTTACACCTGGTTGGATATGTGGATAGTAAAACTTATAGTTTGCATCTGGGTGGATAGGGGGATAGTAGAATTAGTTTGTAACTGGGGGGATAGGAGGATAGTAGAATTAGCTTGCATCTGGGTGGATAGAGGGATAGTAGAAGTAGTTTACACCTGGGTGGATAGGGGGATAGTAGAATTAGTTTGTAACTGGGTGGATAGGTGGAAAGTAAAATTAGTTTACACCTGGGTGGATAGGTGGATAGTAGAACTAGTTTGCACCTAGGTGGATAGAGCGATAGTAGAATTAGTTTACACCTGGGTGGATAGTAGAAGTAGTTCCAACCTGGGTGGATAGGTGGATAGTAGAACTAGTTTGCACCTAGGTGGAGTAGAGCGATAGTAGAATTAGTTTACGCCTGGGTGGATAGGTGGATAGTATAACTAGGAAGGATACATTAGCAAACCACACGTGGGCCAATTGATGTACAGATATCGAGGGAATTTTTCATTACAAGTTTCAATGACTTTCTCATCCCCGCAACATAAAATATAAAATTTATTTAGATATGTTTAGAAATACCAGCTGCATTTATTAGATTTTAATTCACATTGTTATGCAAAATGTTTCATGTCATGTTCAGGAAAATACTTTATGCTATTTTTTCCCAATATTAGGTAGACCTCTTAAGAAAAAAAACTATAATTTGATGGAAACGAGGCATTCAGAAGCGTCCGTCTCTATGAACCGAGGTCTCGTGATATGAAATTCTGGAAGAAAGGAATCTTCAATAAAAGAACCCCTACGTTTTACCATACAAATGGCAGGAGGGTCCATAACTTTTCCTCTCCCCTATATTGAAGTACAATTTTATACAAAACGTAAACAAAGAAAAAAGGAAAAAATATGAAAGGGTGGTCTCCTACATACCATGATATCTACAGTTGAAGATATTTAAAAAAAAAAATCTTCCTGTTTGTTAGTTAACAGAATATAGAGAGAAGAGTCGTCCTTTCATGGCTATTCATAACTTTCCTTTTTCTCTTTTATTAAAAAAACTGTGTTTGATCTTTACATAAAGAAAAAGAGTTTGAGATAAGCCCCCCCAAAAAAACTTACGCTTTACTTGTCGTTTTGTGTTTGGTTCTCAAACTGAGTAAAGTAAAGGAAGTGTATTTTATTGATTTCTGTTTCAAATGGAATCTTTTTATGAAAGTATTTAAAAACATAAATGCTCATCATACACATAAAAGTGCTACAAATGATAATGATGACAGGAAGAAGAAAAAATAACAACAACAACGACATGAACAATAAAATAACAACAACAACAACAATAATAATAATAATAATAATAATAATAATAATAATAATAATAATAAGGTTTTCGCCTAGCATTCGCATGGTAACAGATCGATCCCAGCTCAGGACTGCAGGTTTAAGCTATTTACTGGGTAGACCACTGCTGTGTATGGGCACCATATTGGAGTAGGGTCTTACTTATCTGACGTTCTGGTGAGTATCTACTCTGATATAACTGGAACTGAAACCAGACACCTTTTATTTTCCGTCAAGGTATGGGGGGAATATTTTTTTCCATGACATGTAAAACACGAAACACATTAATATGTGCACCGAATGTGGGAAAAGCTTTCCAACGTGAAATGTTGTAATATACGTCAGATATATTGAGATCTTCAGAGGGGTAGAAGGATTTGATGGGGTTGTAGATATTTGTGTTCTCTACGAGTGCCAAGAACATTACGAGAATCTTTGCTGGGGAGAGAGAGAGAGAGAGAGAGAGAGAGAGAGAGAGAGAGGTACGTCTATCTATGAGAGAGAGAGAGAGAGAGAGAGAGGAGAGAGAGAGAGAGAGAGGGGTACGTCTATCTATGCAAGAGAGAGAGAGAGAGGTATGTCTATCTATGCAAGAGAGAGAGAGAGAGAGAGAGAGAGAGAGAGATGTACGTCTATCTATGCAAGAGAGAGAGAGAGAGAGAGAGAGAGAGAGAGAGGTACGTCTATCTATGCAAGAGAGAGAGAGAGAGAGAGAGAGAGGGGTATGTCTGTCTATGCAAGAGAGAGAGAGAGAGAGAGAGAGAGAGGTACGTCAATCTTTGTAAGAGAGAGAGAGAGAGAGAGGTACGTCTATCTATGCAAAGAGAGAGAGAGAGAGAGAGAGAGAGAGAGAGAGAGAGAGAGACAAAAATGACGATTGATAGAATTAAGAAAATAGTAATTGTACATGAGTCATATCGGTCATAAATTTCATTCAAAAATGATTTTCATTGATAACGGAGAGAGAATGCATTTGACGTTAATGAAAGAAGCGTAATGACAGACTAAATGAATTTCCCAAAAAAAAACAAAAATGCTTTAAAATTGGAGATAAATACATGGAAATAAAATTCACAAATATTGAGATATGATTTCTTGTAAATTATTCTAATTCATGTTTAGAATATTTATTTTTCTGTTTTGCTTAAAGTTAAGGAACCTCACCAGATCCAATGAACCATCACTTGCAAGGGTGTAAAGGTTTTAAAGGCCGCTTATGAATGGCAGAGGAAAGGAACAGTGACATCGCCCTATAAAGTAGGACAAAGCCCTAGAGACTGACCATATATACGTATGATCAGCGCCCAATCCCCTCTCCATCCAAGCTAGGACCAAGGAGGGCCAGGCAATGGTTGCCGATGACTCAGCAGATAGACCTAAAGTCTCCCCAAAAACACCCCATACTTAGCTCACAAGGATGGTGAGGTTGAAGCGACTAAATGAACTAAGGAGTTTGAACGGGACTCGAATACCAGCCTGGCGTTCATCAGTCAGGGACGTTACCGCATCGGCCACCACAACCCTTTGTCAGTAGATAAGGAGGGCTGGAAAATATTCGGTAATTCGCCGAATTGGTTGACATGACGCACCAATCCAAACTGAAGAAAATGAAAGAAAAACATGGGCCCCACACACACTCTCTCTCTCTCTCTCTCTCTCTCTCTCTCTCTCTCTCTCTCTCTCTCTCTCTCTCTCTCTCTCTCTCTCTAATATAGTTCATGAAATCACAATTAATATTCCATTAGGAAGAATTATTTGAGAACGACTTATTTCATATTTTTCACATCTGCAATTAGTTTTATTTTCATAAGAACAAAATGAGGATTTAAGTTATAATTCATCATAAATTCTTGTATCATTTCAAATTAGAAAAAAAATAACAAACTGAATTAAAAAACATACAAATATTATAAATTGGTAAAATTATGGATAATTCAAATTGAAATTATTGAAATAATTTTTTATTACTCACAAATAAAATCAGCCTGAAGACCTTCCAGGCAAAATAAAGCTAGGTTTTTCTGACAAACAATTTCGACATTTGGTGGAAAAATCGCGAAAATTTTGTCTGGCAAATTGGAGAAGCCGAACTCGAATAAAAGCTATTTAGAACACAAGAGGCGGTCTTGTTAAATAACTTCCAGCTCCCTGTAATTAATTGGAAAGGAAATTAATATAAAATGCTCTTTTACCTATCATCAAATAATTTGCTGAAAGTACTGGGGTAGAGATTTAATCATCATCATCATCTCCTTCTCCTACGCCTATTGACACAAAAGACCTCAGTTAGATTTCCCCAGTCGTCTCTATCTTGAGCTTTTAAATCAATACTTCTCTATTCTTCATCTCCTAATTCACGCTTCATATTCCTCAGCCATGTAGGACTGGGATCTTCTAACTCTTCTAGTGCCTTGTGAAGCCCAGTTGAAAGTTTGGTGAACTAATCTCTCATGGGGAGTGCGAAGAGCACGTCCTAACCATCTCCATCTACCCCTCACCATGATCTCATCCACATATGGCAGGCGAGTAATCTCTCTTATGGTTT
>NC_090736.1:2439397-2441897 GCF_036898095.1 Palaemon carinicauda | reverse complement strand
TTAATTATTATTATTATTATTATTATTATTAGACTATTTCCCTACGCCTACACATACACCTACACCTTTACCTACACCTAAATATACACGTACACACACACCTACAACTACACATACACATATCCCTACCCTTATAACTACAAATACACATACACCTATACCTTTACCTACACCTACACACACATACAATTACATCTACAACTACACCCACACATATCCCTACCCTTATAACTACAACTACACATACACCTACACCTTTACCTACACCTACATATACACGTACACACACACCTACAACTACACCTACACATATCCCTACCCTTTTAACTACAAATACACATACGTATACATTTACACCTATGCCTACAATTAAACCTACACATACATACACATGCCAGTATAGCAGAACCCTTGATGAACCCAATATACTACGTAATCTACTTTTATCTGTGGCCTGATTGGTAAGTCAGTCGGGGGTTCGAGTCCCGCTCAGCCTCGTTAGGGCCATTAGTGTCTGCAACCTTACCATCCTTGTGAGCTAAGGTGGGGGGGTTTGGGGGAGCCTATAGGTCTATCGGCTGATTCATCAGCAGCCACTGCCTGGCCCTCCCTGGTCCTAGCTTGGGTGGAGAGGAAGCTTGGGCGCTGATCATATAGTATGTGGTCAGTCTCAAGAGCATTGTCCTGATTGATAGGGCAATGTCACTGTCCCTTGCCTCTGCCATTCATGAGCGACCTTTAAACCTTTATACCTTTAAACCACACTAATATATATCAATTGCCCAATAAAGATTTTTTCTTTAGATATAAACCTTAAGAGTCACAGCAACAATTTTTTTTCGGGATGACCTTGCTAGCTCCATTTCCGTGACCTACTACGATTTAAAGGTTTAAAGGTTTAAAAGCCACTCATGAATGGCAGAGGCAAGGGACAGTGACATTGCCCTATCAAGCAGGACAATGCCCTACAGACTTACCATATATACATAAGATCAGCGCCAAAGTTCACACTCCACATAAAAAATGGACCAAGGAGGGCCAGGTAAAGACTTCTGATGATTCAGCAGATAGACCTACAGGTTCCTCTAAACACCCATCCTTAGCTCACAAGGATGATGAGGTTGCAGACCCGAAAGGGACTAACGAGTTTGAGCAGAACTTGAACCCTAGTCTGGCAATCATCTGGCAAGGACACAACAACCCTATTCAGGTCATAACAGTTTGTGGCAGGCATGAAATCTTTTATTTATGTTCCATCTATTAGAATCTATACTTGCATGATTCTATCTTTGATTGTCTTCTTACCATTACGGCTAAGATAGAAGGTGGCAATAAAAATACCTCTTTTGCTTTTGTTTTGTGATTTCAAATCTTACCTTAGGAAGTAGTTGAAATTTATTCCTAATACTGATTGCCATATCTTAAGAACTCTTTTACTTTGCGTCCGATTCAGGCTGGAAGTGAGTTCTAAATGATGCTATTTGTAAAGTCTGACAATTACCTGGACCTAGCATGCACCGATTCCGTGGGGTTATAACAAGCAAGGTAGCTACCCTATGTGTCCTAACCGATCATGACTTCATTCGATAGTAATGAAAATTGAACAGGCTCACACTGATGTCATACTCTTGTAAGATATATATATATATATATATATATATATATACAAATGTATCATACTCCTCTTAAAACTGGATTCTCTCTATACCTCGGGATCATAAACCCGAGGTGGAATCAACTCAAAGATAATAGATTCTCCCTTGGGTCCAGATATTAAGAGGAGTATAATATATGACTTATTAGAATATGGAAAACACGTCTAAATGTTAAAAAATTGTCATATATATATATATATATATATATATATATATATATGTATATATATATATATATATATATATATACATTTCCAGCTCAAATTGCATGACACGAGCTTTAGCCTGGATAGCAAGATAGTTACTTATGCAGATGATGCTACTCTCTCCGCATGAATTCTATCTCCTGAATGTTGACGCACGGTTGCTGACTCCCTTAACAGAGCTGCATGATATAAATTATGAATGATGATGGTAATATGATTATAAATAGGTCAAGGACATTGGGTTATCAACATGTTTCTTGAATTATATACATCAACATCCTCTCCAGCGCCTATTGACGTAAAGGGCCTCGGTTAAATTTCGTCAGTCGTCTCTATCTTCAAGAAAAAAATATTGAATTATATACAACTGATATAAAATTCTAAGTATGATTCTTGATTGCATAGTTACTTTTGAGAAACATATCTGATATTTTCAATTTTCTATTTCACAAAAATATGGCATATTGGGTAAATATTTTAAGATGTTTTTGTCCTTTCATTTCATAATTTTTTGAGTATTGTTCTCCTGTCTGATCTTCAGCTAACTGTCTTCCTATTCGATTTGCTGGACAGCAACTTAAGATCTATTGAACCCCTAAGGGTTACAATAGCATCTTAGCTAATAATAATAATAATAAT
>NC_090736.1:2426897-2431897 GCF_036898095.1 Palaemon carinicauda | reverse complement strand
TACACATACAAATCATACATTTGTGCACTATTAAAAGTCCTTATACGTAATGGTTATATACATTGTATATATATATAGATATGTATGTATGTATGTATGTATGCATGTATATATATATATATATATATATAATATACATGCATGTAAGAATATATATATACATATATATATATATATATATATAGACATATATGTATATATATATATATATATATACATATATATACAGTATATATATATATATATATATATGCACAGCTTACAGGTATATTTGTGTACATGAAATTGTCTGCGTGAAGTAGTATTATATATAAAAATAGGTCGTAAAATGTTCATGAAATTACATGCAAGACACATAAAACTGTTGGCCTTAAGAAAAATATTAGATGGAAATTTCATTTAGAAAACGTACGTTTTGTGGAACTCCAAAATATAATAAATAACATTTTAGAAACACTTAGCACATATATAAAATTTGCATGTAAATAGGGTTAAGAAATTATTTTATTTTTTATTTTTCATTCAAAAGGAACTGCTAAAATCATTTCTTTTTTAGCTAACCTTTCTTATTAACTGTTGATCGACCTAATTTTTACATAATTCAATTTTCTAAGTGATATTATAGTTTTTTTTTACACTCATTGGACTTTATTTATTCTATGAATATCATAACAAATAAATAATTTTATTTACTTCACTATTTTCAGCGGTCGGTATAAATATTAAATACTATTTAGTTTGGCTTCATCTATCTACACATTTGCAATACATTCTTGTCTTTCTGACATACCTCAATTTAATCTTTAATGAATATTTATTTATAAAAGTTATTTTAACAAAAAAAGAGTGAAAAGAAATGCTACAGCAAAAGAGGTTATTGATATTCAAATAAACACGCTACTGCACGTGTGATAATAGTAATAATAATAATAATAATAATAATAATAATAATAATAATAATAACAATAGTAATAAAAATAAAAGTAATAATAAAAATGATAATTACAATAATGATAATAAAATTAATAATAATAATAATAATAATAATAATAATGACAATAACAATAATAACAATATTAAAACTAATAATAATAATAATATAATAACACTAATAATAATAATAATAATAAAAATAAAAATAATTTTTTGGGTATAAATAGAGTAACAGCAAATATAGACAGCTAACCTTATTAAAATATTGATTTCAATTGTTTTACAAAATTGAGTTCTAACTCTTCCATTTCTCTAAAAGCTAATTTCATTTCCATACTATCAACTCAAGTCATTTACCTTTGCTATACAAATGTAGCAAACAGGTTATTATAATCATCTTTCTATTAATTATTTTACATCACCACCGACTAACATTTCATCTTTATACATCTTTCCATAATCACAGCAAACTAATTTCTCTTATGGAATAATTCCTATCCAACTGGGATTTGCTTATCCCCTACATACACTGTTAAAAATTGGGCCTTGAACAAACGGTGAAAATACTGGAAACATTGTTGTCAGATATTTACCGTTTTAAAAAACGGATATATTGACGTTAAGGAGCGATATTGCGGTCACTAACCCGTAAAAATAATAACAAAATAGGGTAAAAATTACGGTCCCCTGTATTTTACTTAAATTTTCCTATTAAAATTTGCTATGCTGTTAATAATTGGCCTAGAACAAACGGTGAAAATACTGGATACATTGTTGCCAGATATTTACCGTTTTAAAAAATGGATATATTGATTTTAAGGAGTGATATTGCGGTCACCAACCCGTAAAAGATAATAACAAAATAGGGTAAAAATTACGGTCGCCTGTATTATACTTAAATACGGCTGAGAACAGTATATTCTTACGGAGAATTTCCGAATAGATGTATTTTTTTTTTTAACAGTGTATCTCTAAACTCTTCAGCGAGACAATATGATCCCCTCAGGAGTATCTTCAGATGCTCCCTCAGGATTATCTCCAGATGCTCCCCCAGGAGTATCATCAGATGCTCCCCCAGGGGTATCTTCAGATGCTCCCCTAGGAGTATCTCAAGATCCTCCCCCAGAAGTATCTTCAGATGCTCCCCAAGGAGTATCTCAAGATCCTCCCCCAGGAGTATCTTCAGATGCTCCCCAGGAGTATCTCCAGATGCTCCCCAAGGAGTATCCTCAGATGCTCCCCCAGGAGTATCTTCAGATGCTCCCCAAGTAGTATCTCAAGATCCTCCCCCAGGAGTATCTTCAGATGCTCCCCAGGAGTATCTCCAGATGCTCCCCAAGGAGTATCCTCAGATGCTCCCCCAGGAGTCCCTTCAGATGCTCCCTAGGAGTATCTTCAGATGCTCCCCTCAGGAGTATCATCAGATGCTCTCCCAGGAATATCTTCAGATGCTCTCCCAGGAATATCTTCAGATGCTCCCCCAGGAGTATCTCAAGATCCTCCCTAAGATTATCTTCAGATGCTCCCCTCAGGAGTATCTTCAGGACTGGTGTAATATCTGGGCTAAGGCAACGCCAGCTTCCACGGAAGGCCTCCCTTTCTTGAACCACCCCAACCACCGCCTTCGTCAGGAGTTGCCCAAGCACTGCGTCTGAGGGGAAGAGTGCTTGAGGGTCTGTAGACGTTGCAACTTCTCCATGTTTTCTTGCAGTAAGGCGTTGTTTGGGTCCAAGCTACGCGCCTTGAGGTAATTCTCCCAAGCCTTTGAATATTCGCCCTAATGGAGAGGGGTTAGATAAAATAGTATTACAAAAACATATATTATTATTATCATTATTATTATTATCATTATTAATATTGTTATTATTATTAATATTATTATTATCATTATTATTATTATTATTATTATTATTATTATTATTATTATTATTAATATTATTATTGTTATTATTTTGTTATTATTATTATTATCATCATCATCATTATTATTGTTATTATAATTATTATTATTATTATTATTATTATTATTATTATTATTATTATTATTATTATTAATTTAATGCCCATAGATAAACAGTATAGTGAACTTTTATGTCAGTAATATCATACAATATATATATTTAAGACTTTACATTTGATTGAATTTTTTATACATTATTTGAAATCTACTTTCATAAAATTACAAAACTTGTTTTGTTTGATGAGCTTGTGAAAAAAAAGCTAGCATTATAAAAAGTATTTTCAGATCAACTTACTAATAGAGTGATTATTTGAAATGATTTCATGCATAATTTCATAAGCTAATGGTGGCTTAATCAGCAAGTAACATGTTGAAAAAACTATATATATATATATATATATATATAAATATATATATATATATATGTATATATATATTTATATATATATATATTTATATACATATATATACATGTATATATATATATATACATATATATATATGTATATATATATGTATATATATGTATATAAATATATATATATATATACACACATATATATATATAATATTATATATATACATATATAAATATATATATATATATATATATATAATATTATATAAATACATATATACACACACACACATATATATATATATATATATATACTGTAAATCAAATTATTATTGTCAAGATAATCACCCAATGGAAGGAATGTGAATAATTCTGACAATTGCTAATTCTATATGAATTCTGTTATTGTTTAATAATAATAATAATAATAATAATAATAATAATAATAATAATAATAATAATAATAATAATAAAAGTACAATCGAAGATCACAGCTCACCTTAGTATGATAAAGTGCACCCAGGTTGATGTACGCATGCGTTAAAGAAGGCTCCAGCTTCACTGCTGTGGCGTAACTCTAAAGGAAAATAAACATGTTTAAAGTTAATAATATTCCTACTCAAACTGATAAAATACTGAACAGACTTTATACGAACGGTAAGTTTTAAAGGATTTTTTTTCTTTTTTTTTTTCAATATATCTACAAGAGGAGTGGTACTTATGTATATAGGAAAACATACATGTGGAAATGAAAGAAGAAGAAGAAGAAGAAGACGAAGAAGAAGAAGAAGAATAGGAAACAGAAGAAGAATAAGAAGAAGAGGAAGAAGACGAATAATAATAATAATAATAATAATAATAATAATAATAATAATAATAATAATAATAAGAAGAAGAAGAAGAAGAAGAAGAAGAAGAAGAAGAAGAAGAAGAAGAAGAAGAAGAAGAAGAAGAAGAAGAAGAAGAAGACGAAACAGAAGAAGAAGCAGAAAAAGAGAAGCAGAAGAAGAAGAACAAGACGAAACAGAGAAGAAGAAGAAGAAGAAGAAGAAGAAGAAGAAAAATAAGAAGAAAAAGAAGAAGAATAAGAAGAAGACGAAACAGAAGAAGAAGCAGAAAAAGAAGAAGCAAAAGAAAAAGAAAAAGACGAAACAGAAGAAGAAGAAAAGCATCTCACCTCAATTGCCCTCTCAATTTCTTGCCTATCCTTGAGAAGGTCTCCGTACAGGGCCAGGAGATGAGCGCAAAGGGTCGCTGGTACCAGGCATTCTTGGACGGCGTGTGTAGCGACCAAGAACGCCTGTGACGTACGATTTGTTTGGGTATACAGAACCGACAGCTGGAAGAGAGCCTCTTTATGGCTGGGTTCTTGGTCTAGAACATCCTGCAGTAGGATTTCACTCTCTAGATAATTCCTTTGCTGAAGCTTCACTCTCGCCTTTGGTAGATTAAGAAGTAAACAAAAATGAGTTTAGATAATGTTTGTTAAAAAGGGAGGTAAACCACTTGATAAAAGGCAGTATAATTAATGAGGTATTAAGAATCAATTAGCTTTTCAAAGCATAGTTTATAACTGTGACCATAACAGGCTTATGTATTTTACACATTAATTTGCCAAGGTAGACAGAAATTGTATTGTGAAGCATATTAATTGGCCGATTACATGAATTATTGTGAGAAAAAAAAATGAGGAAAATCTTAAATGATTCTGGTAAAGTTTCTGGTTAAATATATTAATAATACAGCGTT
>NC_090736.1:2416897-2419397 GCF_036898095.1 Palaemon carinicauda | reverse complement strand
TTATCACCCCATTTATGTCCACTCTTTTAATGACTAATTTGTCACTCTTTTCCTATGTCACTCGTTTAATGACTATTTTTTTTTTCACTTTTTTTATGTCACTCATCACATATGTCACTCTTTTAAAAGGATGCCATATACAGTATATATATATATATATATATATATATATATATATATATATATATATATATTTATATATATATATATATATATATATATATATATTAATTTTTGCACATTTAGACGTGTTTTTCATATTCAAATAAGCCATATATATTTTTGATACATTAATGTCTGGATTCTCTTAACGACCTCGGGATCAGAACCCCAGGCGGAATCACACAAGGCAAGAGCCTGTGACCGTCCGGGAATCGAACCCTGGTCTGGCAAGCTTGTATGGACAGTGTCTACCACGTGGGCCACGTGGTAGACACTGTCCATACAAGCTTGCCAGACCAGGGTTCGATTCCCGGACGGTCACAGGCTCTTGCCTTTGTGTGATTCCGCCTGGGGTTCTGATCCCGAGGTCGTTAAGAGAATCCAGGCATCAGTGTATCAAAAATATATATTATGGCTTATTTGAATAAATATATAAATATATATATATATATATATATATATATATATATATATATATATATGTATGTATGTATATATATAGATATATATATATATATATTATACTGTATATATATATATATATATATATATATATATATATATATACATACATACATATATATATATACATATACATATATATATATATATAGATATATATATATAAACATAAATATATCCAGACACTTGCTATTTACTATATTTGGGAAGATGTATGTGTGTGTGTGTCTATTAGATTCAGATATGTAAACCTTTAACACCTGATAAAGGTATTGATTGTATAACTCCTGTGACATTGTGTTTGAAATTTCCAGTCCTCTTCTTCATACGTCTTCGGGAAATGTCAAGAGCCATTGAAAACACAAGATTCTTGAAACACGATAAGGTTCTTAGCATTCAAAAAGGTGAAAAGCACTTGTCAATATGATTTTTTTTTTTTTTTACTACACATTTTAAAATGAACAGGTGAAACTTATCGTAAGATGCTAAAAGGCCATTAGAGTTAAGGGTACTTTGGAAATAAGATATTCTTGCTCTTTCAGTGAGAGTTGGAACAACACTCTTTGGTACATGTATAAAAAAAGTTTTTTTTTTTTATTTTTTTATTTATTTATTTATTTATTTATTTTTTTTTTAGAACTTATATGATTTAATATCTGAAGATAATTCACAATGCATGTTTGGTTTGACAATACTGAAACAATTAGAACTTTGTAAATTATTTTTTTGTTTTTAATTATTGTTAAGTGTACTACACGGTTTAAAAATTTGAAGTAAAAAAAAGTAAAAATCCTGGAATAAATGTTGTCAGGCATTTACCGTTTTAAAAAACAGATGTGTTGACGTGAAAGAGTGATATTACGGTCACCAACCCGTAAAAGATAAAAACAAAGTAAGGTAAAAATTACGGTCGCCCCCGTATCTTTTACTGAAATACGACTGAGAAACAGTATATTTTTATGGAAAATTTCCATTAAAATTATGGTTTTGTAGCAGTGTAATTAAAAATCCATAATTATCATCATCATCATCTTCATGATCATCATCACTTTTAGCAGTGTAATTAAAATCCTCATTATCATCATCATCATCCTCATCATCACTTTTACGCAGTGTAATTAAAATTACCATTATCATCATCATCATCACTTTTAAGTAGTGTAATTAAATTTACCATTATCATCATCATTATCATCATCATTATCATCATCATCATCATCCCTTTGTAGCAGTGTAATTAAAATCATCATTATCATCATCATCATCACTTTTAAACATTTAAGCCCGTGTAATTAAAATCACCATTATCATCATCATCATCATCATTATCATCTTCATCTTCATCATCACTTTTAGCAGTGTAATTAAAATCCTCATTATCATCATCATCATCATCATCTTCATCATCATCCTCATCATCACTTTTACGCTGTGTAATTAAAAACAACATCATCATCATCATCATCACCACCACTTTTAAGCAGTGTAATTAAAATTACCATTATCATCATCATTATCATCATCACTTTTAAGCAGTGTAATTAAAATCCACCATTATCCATCATCATCATCATCATCATCATAACCATCGTCATCATCACTTTTTAGCAGTGTAATTAAAATCACCATTATTATCATCATCATTATCACCTTCGTCATCATCATCACTTTTAACAGTATAATTAAAATCCTCATCATCATCATCACTTTTAAACTTTTAAGCAGTGTAATTAAAATCACCATTATCATCTTCATCATCACTTTTAGCAGTGTAATTAAAATCCTCGTTATCATCATCATCCTCATCATCACTTTTAAGGGGTGTAATTAAAATCATCAATATCATCATCATTCTTCATCATCATCATCACTTTTA
>NC_090736.1:2394397-2401897 GCF_036898095.1 Palaemon carinicauda | reverse complement strand
ATATATATATATATATATATGTAAATGTATATATATATACATATATATACATATATATATATATATATATATATATATATATATATATATATATATATAGAAAATATTAAGCATGAAGTTAATCATATTAGATTATGAATATGTCAATCATATCCAGATTTCAATTTGAATAATTCAGAAATATAATTATGTTTTATATAGTTTGATCCGAAATACCACAAGGTGAAAATACTACTCTCTCTCTCTCTCTCTCTCTCTCTCTCTCTCTCTCTCTCTCTCATGAGGAATGATCACACTGAATGATCTCACCTTCATAAAACAGCCTCGACTCAAAAGTCCAGCGATGATAACGTAGAAAACAACAGTCCCTATGTTTCTGACATCCGTCGGCGAAGTAATAAGAGGGATAGACCCCAGCTGCCAGTCGTGGGAGAGTCGCCATGGACATAGCATCAGCCAGGCGTTGAAAGCTGGCAGGTACAGGAATGTCAAGGTCCTGTTTAAAGAGGAAACAACAATTTGTTAGTATTATCAACTCGCTAACGAAGTTGGAAGGAGGTTATGTTTTCGCTCCTGCCTATGTGTTTGTAATTTGTGTGTGTGTGTTTGTTTGCGACAATTTGTTATTATTATCAACTCGCTAACGAAGTTGGAAGGAGGTTATGTTTTCGCTTCTGTTTGTGTGTTTGTAATTTGAGTGTGTGTGTGTGTGTTTGTTTGCGACAATTTGTTATCATTATCAACTCGCTAACGAAGTTGGAAGGAGGTTATGTTCTCGCTCCTGTTTGTGTGTTTGTAATTTGTGTGTGTGTGTGTGTGTGTGTTTGATTGCGACAATTTGTTATTATTATCAACTCGCTAACGAAGTTGGAAGGAGGTTATGTTTTCGCTCCTGTCTGTGTGTTTGTAATGTGTGTGTGTGTGTTTGTTTGCGACAATTTGTTATTATTATCAACTCGCTAACGAAGTTGGAAGGAGGTTATGTTTTCGCTCCTGTCTGTGTGTTTGTAATTTGTGTGTGTGTGTGTTTGTTTGCGACAATTTGTTATCATTATCAACTCGCTAACGAAGTTGGAAGGAGGTTATGTTTTCGCTCCTGTCTGTGTGTTTGTAATTTGTATGTGTGTGTTTGTTTGTGACAATTTGTTATCATTATTAACTCGCTAACGAAGTTGGAAGGAGGTTATGCTTTCGCTCCTGTTTGTGTGTTTGTAATTTGTGTGTGTGTTTCTTTGCGAAATGCTTCCTGACCACAATTTTAAAGTTTCTCCGTTTGAAGTCTCTGTGACAAAGATGTCCAAACTTATGGCTGATTACGGGAATTGGATTTTTGCTTGACCTTCGACCTTGACCTTGCAAAATGTAATCATTTCCAGCCTTTAACATAACAGTTAATCCCTGCAAGTTTCATTACTCAACGTAATAAAACTTACAGGGATTAACTGTAATGTAAAAAGCTGGAAATTATTAAAGTTGGGAAGGTTAAGGTTAAAGGTCAAGGTCACAGTCAAGCAAAATGTCCAATTCATGTAATCAGCCGTAAGTTTGAACATTGTTGTCACAGAGACTTCAAACTTGGTTCACATTTAAGTGTGTGAAAGTCCTGTTAATTAATACATGTTAAGGTCAAAGGTCAAGCAAAGGGTCAAGCAAAAGGTTGAGAAATAAGCTATGTCGGAGGTCTGCGCTCTACTGAGTACCCCTCTAGTTATTATTATAATCATTATTATTATTATTATTATTATTATTATTATTATTATTATTATTACAAGTTATAGAGTCTAATGTGATGGAAAATTTACGGTTATATTTATGCCTCATTATTTGGGTTCCAATGATGTTTCTGTTAATGACGGTGATGAATAATGAATGTTTGATCATGTAGCAAATATCTATTCACAATACAAATTTTACTTAATGAAGAGTGGCATGCAAATATTTATTATTGCTTTGTAAATGTTTTTCAAAGAGAAATATCAAGCATATGTCCAGTGTTCTTCGTATAGTAAAAAGAAAATGTCAGAAATAATTAGTGTTCTTTGTGGAGTCAAAGAAAAATATCGTGAGAATAATTAGTGTTGTTCAGTAAATATATTTTGAGGAAAATATCATGGAAATGTTCACTGTTCTTTGCACAAAAAAAAATATCGCGAAAATGATTTATTTTTCTCATTAAATGCCTTCAAGAAATTATATTAATAATTTCTTCATAAGTGTTATTTGAAAAAACAAAAACATGCACAAGTTTCTTGAGGAAAAAAAAAAAACAGTAAAAATATTCACTGTTCTTTGTAGTCAAACACAAATATCACGAAACTAATTTATTTTTCTCACTAAATGCCTTCAAGAAATTATATTAATTATGTCTTCATATGTGTTATTCAAAAACAATTAACAAGAACAAGTTTCTTATAGAAAATAAAAACAGTAAAGATATTCACTTTGTAGAGGAAAAGAAAAATGTCACGAAAATTACTTATTTTTCTCATTAAATGCCTTCAAGAAATTTTATCAATTAACTTCATAGGTATTATCGAAAATAAAATTAATATAGACAAGTTTATAACAAAAAAACAGTAAAAATATACAATTAACATGCACAAGTTTCTTATAGCAAAAAAAAGTTAAAAATATTCCCAATCTTTGTAAAGTCAAAGAAAAATATCACGAAAATGATTTATTTTTCTAATTAAATGACTTCAAGAAATTATATTAACCCTGCAAAGTGTTATTTGAAAAATTAACATTCACAAGTTTCTTGTAGAGAAAAAACCTAAAAGTAGTCAGTTCCTTGTAAAGTCGAAGAAAATTATCACAAAAATTATTTATCACAAAAAAAAAAAAAAAAAAAAAAAAAAAAAAAAAAAAAAAAAAAAAAAAAAAAAAAAACCCATGCACAAGTTTCTTGTAGAGAAAAAAAAAAAAAAAACATAAAAATAGTCAATTCCTTGTACAGTCAAAGAAAAATATCACAAAAATTATTTATCAATAATAAAAAAAAAAAAAGAAAAAAAAGGAAAAAAAAAACCATGCAGAAGTTTCTCGTAGAAAAAAAAACCTAAAAATAGTCAATTCCTTGTAAAGTCGAAGAAAAATATCACAAAAATTATTTATTAAAAAAAAAAAAAAGATAGAAAAACACCATGCACAAGATTCTTATAACTAAAAAAAACATGCACAAGTTTCTTACAAAAAAAAAAAAAAAAAAAAAAAAAAAAAAAAAAAAAACACAGTAAATGTTCATCTAATCAAGGCTTACCTCGTCAGGAGAGAGGAGGCGTATGCAGCTGGATTGTCCTGTTCGCTGAAGGTGGGAGACGACCCATGCAGCATCCACAATCGGAAGATCAGGATGACGCAGCCCTTTGGAAAGAGACCGACTTTGAATAGCACAAACAAATATAGTAACAAAGTAAGGTAGACCTTCAAAAATTCAAAGTTGCGGCAAATGTTTATATGTTGAACAGGCTGACATAAGTCTTTTTATAGTTTATATATGACATATCTGTTTTTGATATGGTTACTGTTTTTAAAATGATTTATTATTAATTTTTTCTCATCGTTTATTTATTTCCTTATTTCCTTTCCTTAATAGGCTATTTTTTCCATGTTGGAGACCTTGGGCTTATAGCATCTAGCTTTTCCAACTAGGGTTGTAGTTTGGATAATAATAATAATAATAATAATAATAATAATAATAATAATAATAATAATAATAATAATAATACTGCTAGATTTCAATACCCTATGTTAATTATTATGAAATTTACAGCTTATTTCTTCAGTGAATGATAAACCCAAGTGATACAATTTACATCAGATATTACTATTTGCAACTTGAGTCACAGATAAACAAAATTTGGATAGGAGGTACACTGTTTAAAACAGTAATTTTAATCGGAAATTCTCCGTAAGAAAAAACACTGTTCTCAGCCGTATTTCAGTAAAATACTGGTGACCGTAATCTTCTCCCTACTTTGTTATTAAATTCTACGGGTTGGTGACCGTAATATCTTTCGTTTACGTCAATATATCCGTTTTTAAAACGGCAAATGCCTGGCAACATTTATTCCAGGATTTTTACCGTTTTTAATGCAAATTTTTAACAGTAAATTGTAACAAAGATTTGATACGACTAAATATTGGAACGAAAATAAGATTACCTTTTCCTTACACTGTAAAAAATTTGCATAAAAAACAGTAAATTTCTGGCAACATTTATTGCAGGATTTTTACCGTTTTAATAACGGATATATTGACGCAAAGGAGTGATATTACGGTCACCAACCTGTAAAATATAGTAAGAAAGTAAGGTAAAATTACGGTTGAGAACAATATATTTTTACAGAAAATTACGAATTGAAATTGCCTTTTTTTTTTTTTTTTTTTATTTTACAGCAGTAATGGCCAGTCCTGACCATAAAATATCCATCCTATGAAATCATAGAATGACTTACATGTTATCTAAATCATTTATAAATAGACACAGCTATTGATCTTATTCTTCTTGTGACCTTCATAGATTCAGTGATTGGCGCTAGCTTGAAAAGGCCACTGGTTACACTGATGAAAATATCACATGGTGAAAGAATAAGATATTCCCTGAGTACAGAGTTAATCATATCTCTTGATACACTTTTACTTTAGGATACTGGACACTGCATGTACTGAAAATAGCTAAACAATATGTCTGTGACAGTGAATTTTTTTTTTCACTTTCACATGTCTGAATAATAATAAGATATTTCCTGAGTATAATCATAACTCTTGATACACTTTTACTTTAGGAGATTTTTCACTTTCACATCTCTGAATAATAATAAGATATTTCCTGAGTATAGAGTTAATCACATCTCTTAATACCTTTTTACTTTATAATACTGGACACTGCATATACAGAAAATAGCTTAACAAAATATCTGTGACAGTGAAATTTTTTTTCACTTTCACATGTCTGAATAATAATAAGATATTTCCTGAGTATAATCATATCTCTTGATAGACTTTTACTTTATAATACTGGACACTGCATATACAGAAAATAGCTTAACAAAATATCTGTGAAAGTGGAAAAATTTTCACTTTTACATGTCTGAATAATAATAAGATATTTCCTGAATACAGTTAATCATATCTCTTGATACACTTTTACTTTATAATACTGGACACTGCATATACTGAAAATAGCTTAACAAAATATCTGTGACAGTGAAATTTTTTTTTTTCACTTTTACATGTCTGGAATATGGTAAGATATTTCCATCGTAATGCTCAGGGGGGTGGGGTTGCTGAATGGTAAATAGACACTTCTAGGAATTCTAGAATTTATTGTGAGTCATAGTGTTCTAGTTATTATGTTTATTAAAATTCAGATTCCTGATTATGAAATACTATATGATGGTTCCAGTGTTGGCCTTATGTTCGAAAATTTTCCGAAATCTTATATAATTAGAAGAAATAACGAAATATTTGTTGATTTTAGTTGTCTTCGTAGTGAATTATATCTATTGATAAACTTTTACTTTAGGATACTGTTGACTGCATATACTGCAAATAGCTTAACAAAATATCTGTGACAGTGAAGAAATTTTCACTTTCACATGTCTATAAAACCTGGCAAGAGGGTTAGTGTTCTGACCTGTTTGTATGTTTATTGTTTATTTACTCACCATGAAACACAGCCAAAACATTCTTCGCAAAATCGCCTCTGCAATTTTATCTGGGGGATGCTTTTGAAAGATTCTGGAAATATAAACAAAATAAGACACTTACATTAGTGACAGAAGTTCAGTTTGGGATATATTCTGAAAATGTATTTTGAAAATAAGAGATCAATGAAATTGATAGGAAAACTAAATCCCTGACAGTGAATAATTCCATCCAAGACATTTTAAAGTTACACTTTCTGTATGGAATGGTAAATAATAATCTTTTACTTGTTGAAATTTTGGGAATGGATTGGGATTTTGGGAATGTATTGGAATTTTGGGATAGGATTTGGATTTTAGGAACAGATTGATTTTGGGAATAGATTGGAATTTTGGAACTGGATTGAAATATTGGGAATGGATTGGAATTTTGGGAATGGATTTGGATTTTGGGAATGGATTGGAATTTTGGGAGGGGATTGGAATTTGGGGATTTGATTGGAATATTGGGAATGGATTGATTTTGGGAATGGATTGGAATTTTGGAATTGGATTGGAATATTGGGAATGGATTGGGATTTTGGGAAAGGAATGAGATTTTGGGAATGGATTGGAATTTTAGGAATGGATTGGAATTTTGGGAATGGATTGTGATCTTGGGAATGTAATGGGATTTTGGGAATGGATTGAAATTTTGGGATTGGATTTGGATCTTGGGAATGGATTGATTTTGGGGATGGATTCGAATTTTGGGAATGGATTGGAATTTTGAGAATGGATTGTGATTTTGGGAATGTAATGGGATTTTGGGAATGGATTGAAATTTTGGGATTGGATTTGGATCTTGGGAATGGATTGATTTTGGGGATGGATTCGAATTTTGGAATTGGATTGTAATATTGGGAATGGATTGGGATTTTTGAAATGGAATGGCATTTTGGGAATGGATTGGAATTTTGGGAATGGATTGGAATATTGGGAATGGATTGGAATTTCGGGAAAGGATTGTGATTTTGGGAATGGATTGGGATTTTGGGAATGGAATGAGATTTTGGAAATGGGTTGGAATTTTGGGATTGGATTTGGATTTTGGGAATGGATTGATTTTGGGAATGGACTGGAATTTTGAAATTGGATTGGAATTTTGGGAATTGATGGGATTTTGGGAATGGAATGGGATTTTGGGAATGGATTGCGATTTTGGGAAGGGATTGGAATTTTGGGATTTGATTGGAATATCGGGGATGGATTGAAATTTGGGGAATGGATTGGGATTTTGGGAATGGATTGGAATTTTGGGGATGGATTAGTATTTTTGGAATGGATTGGAATTTTGGGAATGGGTTGGAATTTTGAGAATGGATTGGGATTTTAGGAATGGATTGGGATTTTGGGAATGGATTGGGATTTTGGGAATGGATTAGAATTTGGGGAATGGATTGGGGTTTGGGAATGGATTGGGATTTTGGGCACGGATTTTTGGAATTTGGGGAATGGATTGGGGTTTGGGAACTGATTGGGATTTTGGGAATGGATTGGAATTTTGGGAATGGATTAGAATTTGGGGAATGGATTGGGGTTTTGGGAATGGATTGGGATTTTGGTCATGGATTGGTGGAATTTGGGGAATGGATTGGGGTTTGGGAACTGATTGGGATTTTGGGAATGGATTGGAATTTTGGGAATGGATTAGAATTTGGGGAATGGATTGGGGTTTTGGGAATGGATTGGGATTTTGGTCATGGATTGGTGGAATTTGGGGAATGAATTGGGATTTTGGGAACAGATTGGGATTTTGGGAATGGATTGGAATTTTGGGAATGGATTAGAATTTGGGGAATGGATTGGGGTT
>NC_090736.1:2386897-2389397 GCF_036898095.1 Palaemon carinicauda | reverse complement strand
AGTTCTCTTGCTTGAGGGTACACTCGGGCACACTATTATATCTGTTTCCTTATTCTCTTTCCTTACTGGGCTATTTTCACTGTTGGAACCCTTGGACTTATAGCATCCTGCTTTTCCAAATAACGCTGTAGCTTAGCTAATAATAATAATAATAATAATAATAATAATAATAATAATAATAATAATAATTGCGTTTCATAACTGTCTGTGTAAATAACTTTTAATCAAATTTCTGACCTGGATTTGGCAAACAGATGAATCAGGAAAGGTACTAGAATATCTGATAAAAGTGAGGGAGACGAAGAATTTTGCGGTGGAAATTGCGTGGTGTTACGATGGTTGAGCAAACACTCCTTTATTGAAACAAGGTGAAGATCACGAATGTCGATGGAAAAAAGGCAGAATGAATCTGGAGGAAGGGAATGCTGCAGTAATACACAGTACGAAAGATTAGAGGTCATTGTTGACTGGGCATAAGACGAGACTGGATAAGAATATGATTTAAAAGGGTATCAGAGATACATGCGCTACCGGGGTCTAGGCGATGTCAGGTAGGGCAGCCGATCGGGACTACGGTCGACCCAAAAGCCAAAGCAAAGCCCTTCAAAAAGAAGTGAAAGTAAATGAAAGGAATAAGGACGTTCAATTCAGAGGATTTAAAGGAAGTAGGAGAGGAATATAAAGAAATCTACAGAGATGCTGATGAAGGCTTGTACATAACTAAAATAATTTTCATATTCTGTAAGCATTAGACTACATACGAAGTAAGGTTAACACAAACTGTTTAGAATGGAATTGTGAATCCAAGATCACTTATTGCATAGAGTAGATGTTGCTCTGGAAGATCTTTACAGAGGGAGTTTAAAATCAACTGTTGTACCTGAACAACCACCGGAAATTATATACAGTCTAATGGGTTGTGGTGGCCGATGTGGTAACCTTCCTGACTGGTGATCGCCAGACTGGGGTTTGAGTCCTGCTCAAACTCGTTAGTTTCTTTAGTCGCTTCAACCTCACCATCCTGGTGAGCTAAGGATAGGGGATTTGGAGGAGCCTAGAGGTCTATCTGCTGAGTCATCAGCTGCCATTGCCTGGCCCTCCTTGGTCCTATCTTGGGTGGAGATGGGGCTTGGGCTCTGATCATAATAAATGGTGAGTCACTAGGGCACTGTCCTGCTTGATAAGGCAACGTTACTGTCCCTTGCCTCTGCCATTCATTATCAGTAAAGAAAAACATTATGTTTGCACTCTCTACAACGACCAGTGATCTACCGAGCCAGTTATGTTTAGTACTTCTGTGTGTGTATTTCTTACTGTGCTGATATTTATCCATATGATTTTTTTTTACATATAATAATTTAATAATTTAATAATAAAATTATTTAGTACCTAGCACGTTCGACCATTTTAATACACTTCATGGTACAATAAAAAGTTCAATACAGTTGAAGGATGTCAATAAGTAAACTAGGATAAAAAAAAAGGGTGAATTTTGTATTTTACCCTATTTTACCTATTGACGTCATTCAAAAGTATCTCACTTTTTATTATACCCTGAAGAAGTGCGCATTAGAATGCACGGAAGCGCTTGGTACTAAAGCATTTTAATATTTCCTACTGATTTTTTATATACATCAAGTCACGTGATCCCTGTGACATTAAGCATAAAATAATCTAATTACAGCCCTTCATTTGTATGTAAAGAAATTTTTTTTTTATTAGTTTTTAGCCAGGTTGTAAATTAGTCGAAACAAAATTAACTGAAAGAAAAATATATTAATTTCAAGTTAAGAGATTTTTATTTTTAAATGAAATCTGAAGGCATTCAAGAATCAGGAAGGTCCACTTGGATACTGTTATCAGAGGAGACTTTGAAGTGAACGGAGAAGGTAAAGGGTAGTTTCTAACAACAAAGAGAGAGAGAGAGAGAGAGAGAGAGAGAGAGAGAGAGAGAGAGAGAGAGAGAGAGAGAGAGAGAGAGAGAGAGAGAGAGATGGAATTCTTGGAAAATCTTCTGAGCTGATGAGAGCAGATGTCGTAATAGAATAATAAGATATGAAATGGTCGAATGAGAAGGAATAGAGAAGTGTAGGTAATTGTTATAGATGAATATCTTTATCGGTGATATGCTGAACTTCCAGAATTTTAATGTTTTAATATATATATATATATATATATATATATATATATATATATATATATATATAAAATATATATATATATACATATATGTGTGTGTGCATGCATGTGTACAAATACATACATGCTGACACACACACACTCATATATATATATATATATATATATATATATATATATATATATATATATAAGTGTGTGTGTGTATAAATGAATGCACATAAATATGTGTGTGTATATATATATATATATATATATACAGTATATATATATATATATATATATATATATACAGTATATATATATATATATATATATATATACATTTATGTATATGTATGTATATATATGTACAGTATAT
>NC_090736.1:2381897-2384397 GCF_036898095.1 Palaemon carinicauda | reverse complement strand
TTTACCCCTCGTACAAATTGATGCCAGTATATATCCCTGACCGCAATCAGCCAGTTTTAGACGAAAACACTCTGCTGTAATTGGTAAAAAGATCCACTAGTAAATGATCAGCAAAAGTCAGGAAGAGGATAAAGAAAGGCGCTCCATCATTAAGGCTAACTTAAGAGTGTAGCTCCCCCCCCCACCCCCCACCCCCCCCCCCAAAAAAAAAAAAATGTGGCCGTTGTATTTGCTATATAAAGAATAGACTTTCGATATGAAAGCAATACCATCTCCCAATTTCTATTTCGTGTAAAGAGTCTTTTTTCGCGTTATGAACGTATAATTTATCGACTCTAAATTACGCTTCGTTTATGACTGGATGATGGAAACACGAACTCCACAAGAAAGAGAAAAAAAAAAGAAAAAAGGAAATAAAAAAGGAAAGCTGTAACTTTCAATGAATAAATTTCAGCACTGATGGGAATTAATGGCTGGCGAGGCAATGGAGATGCTATCGCATTCTTTCCCACCGCGTCATAATGAGATATCCTTCTTCAATGTTTAGCATTCTAGCAAGAGCGTTGATGAAAATTGTGAAATATGGAAGGTTCGCCTTCAGGAAATATGGATAATTTTCATCGTTACGCGATAGTCCATAAAAAATTAAAACTGTAGTCAATTTTTTTTAGTGAGGCAGATTTGCACCGACTTGCTGGGGTGCCCTTTTAGCTCGGAAAACTTTTCTGATCGCTAATTGGTCGGAAGTATGCGGACAAAAATACTTCCGACCAATCAGCAAATTACTATAGTTCAAATACTTTCTTTTCTGAAGGGCTGAAATTATCTTTTGTAGATTGGAGACCTTTGGGAGGTAAGGGAGGTTTGCTGTACGATTATTGTGAGAGTGGTAAGATGGCGAATGGAGTAATGAATCCATGTAGAATTGAAAATTACTTTTTTTTTTATCAAATCCATTCTTATTAAATGTTTTTTCTTCTCTCCATTTGAATTTATTTGTAGTAATTATTACTGTTTAGAGTAAAGAAGCAATGGAATTTTCATGGCAAATATTGACAATAGAGTTCATAAAGTCATAAAAAATACATAACCCAATGAGAAAAGAAAATATGGAAATAAATAAATTATATATGAGAATTAATGAGAGCAAAATATAAAATATCTTGAGATCAGTATTATTATTATTATTATTACTAGCCAAGCTACAACCCTAGTTGGAAAAGCAAGAGGCTATAAGCCCAAGGGCTCCAACAGGGAGAAATAGCCCAGTGAGAAAAGGAAATGAGGAAATAAATGAGAATAAATTAATAATAAATCATTCTAAAAACATTAACAACGTCAAAACAGATATAGATCTGTCATATATTAATTATGAAGAGAGACCCATTCACCTTTTCAACCTAAAAACGTTCGCTGCAAGTATGAGCTTCCAAAGTTCCAAGGATACAACTGCCTGATTAGGAAGATCATTATAAAATACAGTGTACTGTTGAGCATTATGATGGAGAAGGTCTCTAGAAATAACTACATACCTATACTCAATTTTTTTTAAAGAGACGCATTCGCACTGACTCGCAGCGGTGCCCTTTGAGCTCGGAAAAGTTTCCTGCTATCTGATTGGTCAGAATTACCTTGTCCAACCAATCAGCGATCAGGAAACTTTTCCGAGCTGAAAGGGCACCCCTGCGAGTCGGTGCAAATCTGCCTCACTAAAAAGAATTGACTATAGTATTACGTACAGGATGGTACTGTCTGGAGGGATCTGGATACAAAGGATGGTCAGAATTTATGAAAAATCTTATGCAACATGCATAGAGAACATACTGAACGACGGTGCCAGATATTAATATTCAGATTGGGAATAGGAAATTTAATATACAGCAAGTTTTTTGTCCTATAAATTAAGATGAGAGTCAGCAGCTGAAGACTAGACAGGAGAATAATCGGTAGAATGAAAGAATTAAAACATAGAATCACCACTGAAAATCTTAATAGACTTTCTCAGTAGTGATTTTTCTTTTTAGGAAATTGAAGAAAGTTAGTTTTTCATCCAATTGAAGAAGAAACAGAGAGAATGTTTCTCAAAAGTAAATTTTGACAAGAGAATAAATTTCTTTGAATATCATATATATATATATATATATATATATATATATATATATATATATATATATATATATATATATATATATATATATATATATATATAAATCTCGTACAGTATCGCATGATTGTTGAGCCAGACTATCAGCTGATTACGCGACTTCAGTCGATTACAACCTTATAAATTTCGAGAGCACTGAAGCATTAAGATTCACATGAAATTCACTCAGCCAATTAATTTACCTATAAACGTAGAGGAAGCCAATAAAGGGTAATGTTATTTCATAAAGTCAGTGTTGCGTATCTCATTGCTGTCTGGGCCATGACAGGTACTCACTCACAAGGCGTCGAACTGGCATATCTCGTTCCCTAGTTGCACCAATTTTCTAGAAATCGT
>NC_090736.1:2356897-2371897 GCF_036898095.1 Palaemon carinicauda | reverse complement strand
CATTCGCGAAGCATTCCGGCCTGTTGCAACAAGGATCTACGGCTATACACCTCGGGGGGCATTGCGTCTGTGGCGTCCTCTTCCTCTTTCTCGAGGATTGGTAGCACAGATGACATGACTCGTCTCGCTCAGTCATGCTGCATGCCATGACGAATAGATCAAACACCTCTAGGGCCAAAAGCCCAAACACTTTCTATTCCTCTCTATTTCCAGTTGGTCCTACTTTGCTTTCAACAATTTTTGCATGAAAGATAATCACCACCTCATATACTATCAAATGTCCTACATCTCGTCCTTAGCATTTTCTGGTCGAAGAACACTCTAGAGTCATCCTGCAAAGATAACAAAAAAAAAAAAATTAAATCATTAATCACATTAAGAACATGGGTTACTTTTAGGAAAAGTATGTAAATATTCAGCCGTCATTTTTGACGGGTCGTGTACATTAGACATCTATTCATTACAAATAACTGGTAAGAATTTTCTAAAAAGGGTATGGATTCAAAAGGGGCAGGGGGTACCTCCCCCCTGCCTCACCCCTTCCCCTCAAAATAAAAAAAAAGTTATTAAATAATCGAAATATAAAATCTCGCTTTTAAGAATCTAAATAAAAATTGTCTAATAACTTGAAAGACCGGCTGATGACTGAGATATGACCATTAACGATAGAAGAGATTCTTTAGCTATGGTAAGCACCTCTTCTAGGAGAAGGTCACTTCAAAATCAAACCATTGTTCTTTAATCTTGGGTAGTGCCATAGCCTCTGTACCATGTTCTTCTACCGTCTAGGATTAAAGTTCTCTTGCTTGAGGATACACTCGGGCACACTATTCTATCTTATTTCTTCTCCTCTGGTTTTTGTTAATGTTTTTATCGTTTAAATAGGATATATTCATTTTGATGTTACGGTTCTTAAAATATTCATTTCCTTGTTTCATTTCCTCACTGGGCTATTTTCCCCGATGGAGCCCCTGGGCTTATAGCATCCTGCTTATCAAACGTCTTCTTTTTATAACACTGATATAATATAGAATATAATATAGCATTAAGCTCAAAACACTCCACCTAAGAAAAAAGATGTCAATTGTCACACGTAAGATTACAGATATTATGTACCATTTTGTACCATTTCACCGTTACAGGCAACACGTTGCTTATCCTCCCGACCTGCCCGATGACGTAGGCAACCGCTGGAACGAACGAGCCTCATTTTTGTATTAATGAACGAAATTTATCTGTCGAAACTCGTTCGCCAAAACCCCATAAATCCAAAATGTTATGGGGCAAGTGACCGTGATATGACCATTAGAGTATATTAAACGTCTCTATTACTTTGATTTACGACACATAAATCTGATACTAGTTTTTTTTAAAAGTGATTGTGCATTATCGTTGAAGTTTGGTTCTGGATTGACATAAATCTGGGGGAAAATTGCTTACGAGGAAGGGATAAAAGGCCTATACTTGCTTTCAGTGTAGATTCACTTTTATAAATCACACTTGTTCTTGCAATCTGGGGGTAAAATTGCTTACGAGGAAGGGATAAAAGGCCTATACTTGCTTTCAGTGTAGATTCACTTTTATAAATCCCACTTGTTCTTGCAATCTGGGGGAAAATTGCTTACGAGGAAGGGATAAAAGGCCTATACTTGCTTTCAGTGTAGATTCACTTTTATAAATCCCACTTGTTCTTGCAATCTGGGGGAAAATTGCTTACGAGGAAGGGATAAAAGGCCTATACTTGCTTTCAGGGTAGATTCACTTTTATAAATCCCACTTGTTCTTGCAATCTGGGGGAAAATTGCTTACGAGGAAGGGATAAAAGGCCTATACTTGCTTTCAGGGTAGATTCACTCTTATAAATCCCACTTGTTCTTGCAATCTGGGGGAAAATTGCTTACGAGGAAGGGATAAAAGGCCTATACTTGCTTTCAGGGTAGATTCACTTTTATAAATCCCACTTGTTCTTGCAATCTGGGGGAAAATTGCTTACGAGGAAGGGATAAAAGGCCTATACTTGCTTTCAGGGTAGATTCACTTTTATAAATCACACTTGTTCTTGCAATCTGGGGGAAAATTGCTTACGAGGAAGGGATAAAAGGCCTATACTTGCTTTCAGTGTAGATTCACTTTTATAAATCACACTTGTTCTTGCAATCTGGGGGAAAATTGCTTACGAGGAAGGGATAAAAGGCCTATACTTGCTTTCAGTGTAGATTCACTTTTATAAATCCCACTTGTTCTTGCAATCTGGGGGAAAATTGCTTACGAGGAAGGGATAAAAGGCCTATACTTGCTTTCAGTGTAGATTCACTTTTATAAATCCCACTTGTTCTTGCAATCTGGGGGAAAATTGCTTACGAGGAAGGGATAAAAGGCCTATACTTGCTTTCAGTGTAGATTCACTTTTATAAATCCCACTTGTTCTTGCAATCTGGGGGAAAATTGCTTACGAGGAAGGGATAAAAGGCCTATACTTGCTTTCAGTGTAGATTCACTTTTATAAATCCCACTTGTTCTTGCAATCTGGGGGAAAATTGCTTACGAGGAAGGGATAAAAGGCCTATACTTGCTTTCAGTGTAGATTCACTTTTATAAATCCCACTTGTTCTTGCAATCTGGGGGAAAATTGCTTACGAGGAAGGGATAAAAGGCCTATACTTGCTTTCAGTGTAGATTCACTTTTATAAATCCCACTTGTTCTTGCAATCTGGGGGAAAATTGCTTACGAGGAAGGGATAAAAGGCCTATACTTGCTTTCAGTGTAGATTCACTTTTATAAATCCCACTTGTTCTTGCAATCTGGGGGAAAATTGCTTACGAGGAAGGGATAAAAGGCCTATACTTGCTTTCAGTGTAGATTCACTTTTATAAATCCCACTTGTTCTTGCAATCTGGGGGAAAATTGCTTACGAGGAAGGGATAAAAGGCCTATACTTGCTTTCAGTGTAGATTCACTTTTATAAATCCCACTTGTTCTTGCAATCTGGGGGAAAATTGCTTACGAGGAAGGGATAAAAGGCCTATACTTGCTTTCAGTGTAGATTCACTTTTATAAATCCCACTTGTTCTTGCAATCTGGGGGAAAATTGCTTACGAGGAAGGGATAAAAGGCCTATACTTGCTTTCAGTGTAGATTCACTTTTATAAATCCCACTTGTTCTTGCAATCTGGGGGAAAATTGCTTACGAGGAAGGGATAAAAGGCCTATACTTGCTTTCAGTGTAGATTCACTTTTATAAATCCCACTTGTTCTTGCAATCTGGGGGAAAATTGCTTACGAGGAAGGGATAAAAGGCCTATACTTGCTTTCAGTGTAGATTCACTTTTATAAATCCCACTTGTTCTTGCAATCTGGGGGAAAATTGCTTACGAGGAAGGGATAAAAGGCCTATACTTGCTTTCAGTGTAGATTCACTTTTATAAATCCCACTTGTTCTTGCAATCTGGGGGAAAATTGCTTACGAGGAAGGGATAAAAGGCCTATACTTGCTTTCAGTGTAGATTCACTTTTATAAATCCCACTTGTTCTTGCAATCTGGGGGAAAATTGCTTACGAGGAAGGGATAAAAGGCCTATACTTGCTTTCAGTGTAGATTCACTTTTATAAATCCCACTTGTTCTTGCAATCTGGGGGAAAATTGCTTACGAGGAAGGGATAAAAGGCCTATACTTGCTTTCAGTGTAGATTCACTTTTATAAATCCCACTTGTTCTTGCAATCTGGGGGAAAATTGCTTACGAGGAAGGGATAAAAGGCCTATACTTGCTTTCAGTGTAGATTCACTTTTATAAATCCCACTTGTTCTTGCAATCTGGGGGAAAATTGCTTACGAGGAAGGGATAAAAGGCCTATACTTGCTTTCAGGGTAGATTCACTTTTATAAATCCCACTTGTTCTTGCAATCTGGGGGAAAATTGCTTACGAGGAAGGGATAAAAGGCCTATACTTGCTTTCAGGGTAGATTCACTTTTATAAATCCCACTTGTTCTTGCAATCTGGGGGAAAATTGCTTACGAGGAAGGGATAAAAGGCCTATACTTGCTTTCAGGGTAGATTCACTTTTATAAATCCCACTTGTTCTTGCAATCTGGGGGAAAATTGCTTACGAGGAAGGGATAAAAGGCCTATACTTGCTTTCAGGGTAGATTCACTTTTATAAATCCCACTTGTTCTTGCAATCTGGGGGAAAATTGCTTACGAGGAAGGGATAAAAGGCCTATACTTGCTTTCAGGGTAGATTCACTTTTATAAATCCCACTTGTTCTTGCAATCTGGGGGAAAATTGCTTACGAGGAAGGGATAAAAGGCCTATACTTGCTTTCAGGGTAGATTCACTTTTATAAATCCCACTTGTTCTTGCAATCTGGGGGAAAATTGCTTACGAGGAAGGGATAAAAGGCCTATACTTGCTTTCAGGGTAGATTCACTTTTATAAATCCCACTTGTTCTTGCAATCTGGGGGAAAATTGCTTACGAGGAAGGGATAAAAGGCCTATACTTGCTTTCAGGGTAGATTCACTTTTATAAATCCCACTTGTTCTTGCAATCTGGGGGAAAATTGCTTACGAGGAAGGGATAAAAGGCCTATACTTGCTTTCAGTGTAGATTCACTTTTATAAATCCCACTTGTTCTTGCAATCTGGGGGAAAATTGCTTACGAGGAAGGGATAAAAGGCCTATACTTGCTTTCAGTGTAGATTCACTTTTATAAATCCCACTTGTTCTTGCAATCTGGGGGAAAATTGCTTACGAGGAAGGGATAAAAGGCCTATACTTGCTTTCAGTGTAGATTCACTTTTATAAATCCCACTTGTTCTTGCAATCTGGGGGAAAATTGCTTACGAGGAAGGGATAAAAGGCCTATACTTGCTTTCAGTGTAGATTCACTTTTATAAATCCCACTTGTTCTTGCAATCTGGGGGAAAATTGCTTACGAGGAAGGGATAAAAGGCCTATACTTGCTTTCAGTGTAGATTCACTTTTATAAATCCCACTTGTTCTTGCAATCTGGGGGAAAATTGCTTACGAGGAAGGGATAAAAGGCCTATACTTGCTTTCAGTGTAGATTCACTTTTATAAATCCCACTTGTTCTTGCAATCTGGGGGAAAATTGCTTACGAGGAAGGGATAAAAGGCCTATACTTGCTTTCAGTGTAGATTCACTTTTATAAATCCCACTTGTTCTTGCAATCTGGGGGAAAATTGCTTACGAGGAAGGGATAAAAGGCCTATACTTGCTTTCAGTGTAGATTCACTTTTATAAATCCCACTTGTTCTTGCAATCTGGGGGAAAATTGCTTACGAGGAAGGGATAAAAGGCCTATACTTGCTTTCAGTGTAGATTCACTTTTATAAATCCCACTTGTTCTTGCAATCTGGGGGAAAATTGCTTACGAGGAAGGGATAAAAGGCCTATACTTGCTTTCAGTGTAGATTCACTTTTATAAATCCCACTTGTTCTTGCAATCTGGGGGAAAATTGCTTACGAGGAAGGGATAAAAGGCCTATACTTGCTTTCAGTGTAGATTCACTTTTATAAATCCCACTTGTTCTTGCAATCTGGGGGAAAATTGCTTACGAGGAAGGGATTAAAGGCCTATACTTGCTCTCAGGGTAGATTCACTTTTATAAATCCCACCCGTTGTTGTGGGGATTTTAATAGATCGTGTGGATTTCAACCTTTTCTTATTATATTTCAGCAGTAAAATGTCACCTATTACCAGGCTTGCCAGTTTGTCCCTTTTCAGGCCCAAAACAAATCAAATTTAGCCTTTTTAAAGTTGATTGGCTTTTAATAAGAAAAAGGATATGCCTTAAACACTATATATTTGGCCTTTTTCTTCTAATAGGTGGGCCTTTTAAACCCGCTGTTGATTAGAAGTTGTCCTTTTCACATTTAGAAATCTGGCAACCCTGCCTCTTACGGCAGTGATGTAATGAAGAATCGGGGATGAATAAGGAAAAAAGGGTTTTGAGTTACATTAAATGAGCTGCGGTACAATTTTAAACTCATTCAAGACAATAACGACTCTGGAATAAATAAAGAAAAAACTGTTTTGAGTTACATTCAACTGCGGTACAATTATCAGCTCATTTAGGACAATAATGACTGTAGAATAAATAAGGAAAAAACGGTTTTGAGTTACATTCAACTGCGGTACAATCAATTAACAACTCATTTAGGACTAAATTAATTTGCATTTCTTTTCAAGGAATTTTTTTTTAAATGCTGCTCAGGTTTGATGATAATAACCATTCCACCTGTTCTTTGTGGTGATTCTAATAAATCGAGTGAATTTCAACCTTTTCCTGTTCTATTCTAGCAGTGCAATATCACCTCTTACGTAATAAAGAATCTAGAATAAATAAATAAGGAAAAAAGGGTTTTCAGTTACATTAAATGAACTGCGGTACAACTTTTAACTCATTCGAGGTAATAACGACTCTAGAATAAATAAGGAAAAAAGGGTTTTCAGTTACATTAAATGAACTGCTCTAGAATTTTCAACTCATTCAAGACAATAACGTCTCTAGAATAAATACGGATAAAAGGGTTTTCAGTTACATTAAATGAACTGCTCTAGAATTTTCAACTCATTCAAGACTAAATGAATTTAGATGGCTTTCCTAAAAGAAATTCTTTAAAACTGCTATACAGGTTTAATGTTATTAACATTTGATGCTGTATTTCCACAGTTAACACCAGAAGAATTATTCCTTTAAGTAAAACGTTAAAATACTCTAAAACTCTTAATTAAACAAATGCTGTAAAACTTCCGCATAATTTCCACAAGAAGATTTGCATGTATTTTAGATATTATTTTAGATATAATCATCATCATCTCCTCCTATGCTTATTGACTCATGGAGCCTCAGTAAGGTTTTGCTAATTGTCCCTATCTTGAGCTTTAAATCAATACTTCTCTATTCATCATTTCCTACCTCATGCTTCATAGTCCTCAGCCATGTAGGCCTGGGTTTTCCAAGTCTTCTAGTGTCTTGTGGAACCTAGATGAACGTTTGGTGAGTTAATCTCTCTCGGGGAGTGTGAAGGCCATGCTCAAACCTTCTCCATCTACCCCTCATCATGATCTCATCCCCATATGGCACTCGAGTAATCTATCTTATGGTTTAATTTCTAATCCTGTCATGACATTTAATATTTTGCAGGGGGCGTAACTGCAGTGTCACAATCAGTCCAAAGGTTAATTATACCGTAACTATAGGAAGGAAAGATAACAATGGCTAAACTATGGCATGGAAAACTAAATTAGCACTCAGTAGAGCGCAGACCTCCGCCGCGGCAGCTTATTTGTCGACGTTTTGCTCGATTTTGACCTTGACCTTTAACCTTGACATTTATTAATTGGCGTGGGTTTTCATAAACTCAAATATGAACCAAGTTTAAGGTATCTGTGACAACGATGTCCAAACTTATGGCTAATTACGTGAATTGAACATTTTGCTTGACTATGACCTTAACCTTTGACCTTGACATTCCAAAATTTAATCATTTCTAGTTTCTTACATAAAAGTTAATCCCTGCATGTTTCATTACACTAAGATTAAAATTGTGCCCAGGAGCCTGTTCACAAACAAACACATACACACAAACGCATGAATAGGGGCGAAAACATAACTTCCTTCCAACTTCGTTGGCGGCGGTAATAACAATGACTAAATTATCGACGCAGAATCAGTAACTGTAGCGTGACTATCAAGCGGGGTTTATATGGTCGAACGGTTCGTCGAACCCGGCTGTCGAACTTGCTTACCAAATGGTTCGAAGAGGTGAAGTCAACCACAAATGCATAAGGACAACGAAGCCCCGCCCACAAAAGTCAGGCGAGAACAGACTTTCTTCGAACTGTTCGAAAAACGTGTTCGACAACCAAATACCCCGTTCACACGTTCGAACATTACTTCAAACACGTGTCTGTCGATCTGCGTTCGACGAACCGTTCGACCGTGTAAACCCGCTTTAGTTATTCCGTCTCTTATACCAAGAACAATTCGCTTGGGTAGTGAGAATTGTGTTTAAACTTTTAAGGTAATTATCTTAGTTTGGGGTAATTTTCATAGTTTCAAGGTAATTCTAAGGTAATTTCGGCTTTACTACCTTAAAATTTAAGGAAATTGGAAAAAAGTTTTAAGGTAACCTAAGGTAAAAAGCCGAAGCATTTAAGGTAATATCCACATGGCACATGCTCGAGTTTAAACTCTGATAATTTTCTACACAATCAATAATTATCATCAAAGCCTCGTGAAATCTTCTAAGCTCTTTCTTAATTACCCGTAAGCCGATCTAAAGATAACATTTCAGATATAAATTGCAGGACGGAGTATTAAGCAATTCTGTAATGATCGTTCATTGAAAAGGATTTTGATCCCAAGGGCATCAATATTATCAAGACGAGATTTCAGTTAGGATTATTTGTTTTCTAGTCCAAAGAGGATAAAAATAAAGAAAAGAAAAATAGGGTTAGCCCAAGAAAATCAAAAGAAAGGAAATAGGAAAAAAAAACAGAGCAATAATATAATAATTTAAATGGTACATTTATCACACACAAAAAAAAAAAAAAGAAAAAAAAAAAAAATCTGCCACTAACATATGTATCATCAATATTTGACATAGTTAATAGTTTATATAGGGCATATCTGTTTTGACATTGTTACTGTTTTTAGAATGATTTATTGTTAATTTATTCTCATCATTTATTCATTTCCTTATTTCCTTCCCTCACTGGGCTATTTTTCCCTATTGGAGCCCTTGGGCTTATAGCATCTTGCTTTTCCAACTAGGGTTGTAGCTTGGCTAGTAATAATAATAATAATAATAATAATAATAATAATAAAATAACCCCGTCTGCTGATTATTTTCTATATGTTAGCGCATCTCTCTCTCTCTCTCTCTCTCTCTCTCTCTCTCTCTCTCTCTCTCTCTCTCTCTCTCTCTATATATATATATATATATATATGCATATATATATATACACATATATACATATATATATATATAAATATATATATATATATATATATATATATATATATATATATATTAAATTATAAACAAAATACGCTATTATAACACTTATCCTTCTACATAGTTACCACGCGATGAATACAAGACTTATTTTTTTCCAAAGAATAGTTATTACTCTCCTCGATTGTTTTGTAATCTTTCCCTCATTCGGACATACCTTACACATCTTGGTAAGCCATTTAATGAAGTTATCATTACCGATGGTTTTGATTTACACATTCATTGTATTGTGAAAATGTTGAACGCATAGATGAAAGAAAATGTATATTGAAACTGGAAACTGGTGTTTACTGAAATGGATAATCTATATTTAGAGTAAATCTTATTATGCGCGGTATCGTCAATACTAAGGAGGCAAGCTTACTCCAATATCTGCACAAGAACTATAGTCCATTTCTTTTAGCGAGGCATATTTGCACCGACTCGCAGCAGTGCCCTTTTAGCTCGGAAAAGTTTCCTGATCGCTGATTGGTTGGACAAGATAATTCTAACCAATCAGCGATCAGGAAACTTTTCCGAGCTGAAAGAGCACCGCTGCGAGTCGGTGCAAATCTGCCTCGCTAAAAGAAATGGACTATAGGGGGGCACCCAGTAAAGAGCAGACCTCTAACTTATTCCCCGACCTTTCGCTTGAGCGTGACCTTGACCTTTGACCTTGACCTTCTAGAATTTAATAATTTCCAGCTTTTAACATGGCAGTTTATCTCTGCATTTTTCATTACTCTAAGATTAAAATTGTGACTAGGATGCTTTTCACAAATAAACGAACACACACACACAAGGTTGACCTTTGACCTTGACCTTCTAAAATTTAATAATTTCCAGCTTTTTACATGGCAGTTTATCCCTGCATTTTTCATTACTCTAAGATTAAAATTGTGACTAGGATGCTTTTCACAAATAAACAAAAACACACACACACAAGGTTGACCTTTGACCTTGACATTCTAAAATTTAATAACTTTTTACATGGCAGTTTATCCCTGCGTTTTTCATTACTCCAAGATTAAAATTGTGACTAGGATGCTTTTCACAAATAAACAAACACACACACACACACACACACACACACACAAGGTTGACCTTTGACCTTGACATTCTAAAATTTAACAAATTCCAGCTTTTTACATGGCAGTTTATCCCTGCATTTTTTCATTACTTTAAGATTAAAATTGTGACTAGGATGCTTTTCATAAATAAACAAACACACACAAACACAAACAAGGGATAAAACATAACCTTCCAACTTCGTTGGCGGAGGTAAAAAGCTGACTTCCGAAAAAGAAAGCAATCGGCCCAATAGAGTACCTTGTAGTTTAAAGCAATGAGAGTCAATGTTTTTGTTGTTGTATTAAGTATTAAAAATATTGTAAAATATATATCGTAAAAGTGTTATATCTGTGTACATAGATACTTGCTGTATATACTATGTAAATTTACTTAATAAAAAAAAAAGTTCTCAAAAAAAAAAGAAAAAAAAATTGAAGCTGAAACCTCTCAATCAATTATGCAAACACGAAACAATAGATGCGCTTGATCCTCTACTACATACGATTAAACAGCCGTTAAGGGGACGTTTGTACATTCCAAAACGACCCAATTTCCGTCTCTGATATTGACAATTGGCTCATTATCCTGAACAGCGCCGGTTCCAATCGGTGGCCATTCTATCGCTGATAACGGATTGCCATTAGGACTGGCAATTTACTCTGTGATTGAGGATCGCCATTGCATTCATGAACGCGTTGATAAGGACCATAAATAAGAAGAATAATGAAACAACAAATCCGTGTAGTCATTTCAACTCGATATGCAACAGTCTCTTCAACTTTTAAAACCTTTACGATCTGAGTTTTGTAAATCGAAATGTCACAGTGCCTTCGAAAACTTTAACTTTTTGTTACCGATACTTATTTTTGTTTCGTCTTTCTTTTAAATACTTCAACTTTTCGTTACCGATACTTATTTTTGTTTCGTCTTTCTTTTAAATATTTCAACTTTTCGTTACCGATACTTATTTCTGTTTCGTCTTTTTTTTTCTTATACCCACAGTAAATGCTATATACTGTATAGTATATTTACTGTATATTAAATATATTCAATTTCTTTTGCCGTAATGTTTATTCAGATAGGTCATGAATAGCTGAAACGAAACACGTTAAAATCAAAATATCCCTACTTTTGAATATATCGTTGTTATTGCAATACAAACACTGAAATACAGATTCCTATAAATCTAGGATTTACCAGTTGAATTCAGACACACACACACACACACACACACACACACACATATATATATATATATATATATATGTATGTATGTATATATATACATATATATACATATATATGTGTGTGTATATATATACATATATATACGTACATATATATATATATATATATATATATATATATATATATATATGCATATATATATTTGTATGTATATATATATGAATATATATAAATAAATAAATAAATAAATATACATATATATATATATATATATATATATATATATATATATATATATCTTTCTGAGTGGCGATACCTTAACGATGATGGTGGTTTGCTGTGATAAATCAGACAAAAATTTCTCACTATCACCAATTTGCAGTAGCCAGTGTGGTAATGAAAATTGGCCAAACTCCAGAAATGAAGAATGACATATCTGATGCCAGAAACGGCAGTATAATTGTTGCATATAAGAAAAAAAAAGTGATATCTTGAGATAACATTTACTCATGAAACCCTTTTCTGATCTAAATCTTCTTAATTCCATCTATCTCTCTGTGTTTTACAACCATACTCATAGAAATATCGATAATATTACTGAAACTATTAGTGTTTCATAGAAAAACGATAATAATGCAGCAATAAAGAACAGATCAAGTGGTTTTATTATAGCTTTGACGTTTGGCACATTGGACCAATATTATATCCAGGACATTTCTCTTGATTAAGTCATTTAAAATAGAATACTGTGTTGACTTTTGACTCATTTAAAGGTTACAGCTTAAAGGTGTCTGGTTTCAGTTCCAGTCTCATCAGAATAGATGCTCACCAGAACGTCAGCCCACTGTGTTGCCCAACCACAGCATTGGCCTCCCCAGTAAATAGCTTAAACTCATGGTCCTGGGCGGGGATCGATCTGCTGCCATGCGAATGCTAGGCGAACACGTTGCAAGAGTTTAGCTAATGGATACCAAAATCATATCTTTTGGAAGAGGATTTATAAAGTCTTTGGCTCTTGAATAATACCTGTAGATGTTTCATCCAGACGAAATAAATTATAGATTGTAGCTTAGCAATTAACAATAATAATAATAATAATAATAATAATAATAATAATAATATTCTCAACATGAATGATCATATACGAATAAATAAACTTAACAAAACTATTCATAATTATCACCTTTTTCTATATTGTGGCTATATTTCAACACTACTGTTATTTTCTTTTCTTTTTTATATTTTGACAAAATGGAAATATTTCTTTACTTTGTGAGATTTAGAAGAAACTATTTTATTTCTTGATTCTTACCTGGCATTTGGGGAACGTTTTTTAAATGTAGTTCATATCATTAAGTTCGGTGAGCCTCTACGAACAGTTCGATGATCGCGCAGTGAACCACGTTTAGTAAATTAATAGGAAAATTAGTTCCAATTGTAAGCCTTTTATTCAAAAGTCCCTAGAGTGGACATCGCCTGACATTCACAAAAAGTGAAATTAATTACACATGTACACACACACAGACATTCCCCACACACTAATATATATGTGTATATATATATGTATATACATACATACATACATATATATATATATATATATATATATATATATATATATATATATATATATATATATATATATATATATATCAGACTCTCAACTGGGCTCCACAAGGCACTAGAAGAATTGGAAGAACCCAGGCTTACGTGGCTAAGGACTATGAAGCGCGAAGTAGGAGATGATGAAAGGACAAGTATTGAATTAAAAGCTCAAGATAGAGACGATTGGCGAAATCTAGATGATGATGAAGATGGTGATGATGATGATGATTATATATATATATAAATATATATACATATATATATACAGTACATATATATATATATATATATATATATATATATATACATTTATATATATTTATGTGTAGGCAGGTACGCGTATGTATATATATATATATATATATATATATATATATATATATACATATATATATATATATATATATATATATATATATATATATATATATATATATATTTATTTATATATACTGTATATATATATATATATATATATATATATATATATAAATATATATATATATATATATATATATATATATACAGTACACAGTATGTATGTATGTATGCATGTACCTACATTTCATGAAATTCTCCTTTAAGCGATAGAACACTATGCTCTCTCTCTCTCTCTCTCTCTCTCTCTCTCTCTCTCTCTCTCTCTCTCTCTCTCTCTCTCTCTCTCTCTCTCTCTCTCCTACCATTTATCTCCATTAGAATTTTGCATTCAATCACACGAATAGTAATGATAATATGAAATTTGTGTTTATTTTATAATTCACATGTTTTATCTTTTCACTGCATTCCAATTTATCATGCGTAAAATTCTGAAATTTGTCTATTTCAAAAATCTATCTTATTCTGATTCATAATCCAGACTCACGTCTTTCGGTATCACTAGTCTGTAATGTATCACTAGTCTGTAATGTATCACTAGTCTGTAATGTATCACTAATCTGTAATGTATCACTAGTCTGTAATGTATCACTAGTCTATAATGTATCACTAGTCTGTAATGTATGACTAGTCTGTAATGTATCACAAGTCTGTAATGTATCACTAGTCTGTAATGTATCAATAGTCTGTAATGTATCACTAGTCTGTAATGTATCACGAGTCTGTAATGTATCAATAGTCTGAAATGTATCACTAGTCTGTAATGTACCACTAGTCTGTAATGTATCACTAGTCTGTAATGTACCACTAGTCTGTAATGTATCAATAGTCTGTAAAGTAGCTCGTCTTTCGAAATCTGGATTTGAAAATAATCTCTCAAGGTCTGTTTCCATTTCTCTCTTATGTGTTTTTTGTTAGTTTCTGTCTTTGGAGTTGACCTTACGACTTTCGAACGCGGTATAATCTTAGAAGTTCGAAACTTCTTCTTTGACAGTCATCTCTTGACAGCGAAAGAAAGATAATAATAATAATAATAATAATAATAATAATAATAATAATAATAATAATAATTTCAATGATGATGATGATAATGATAATAACAATAACAATAACAATGATAATAATAATAATAATAATAATAATAATAATAATAATAATAATTTCAATGATGATGATAATAATTATAATAACAATAACAATAATAATAATAACAATAATAATAATAATAATATTAATAATTTTTATGATGACAATAATAATAATAATAATAATAATAATAATAATGATAATAATAATAATAATTTTTATGATGACAATAATAATAACAATAATAATAATAATAATAATAATAATAATAATAATAATAATAATTTCAATGATAATAATAATAATAATAATAATAATAATAATAATAATAATAATATTTTTATAATAATAATAATAATAATAATAATAATAATAATAATAATAATAAGACAAGACCAATGACATCAGATCTCGCCAGACTCTAATAACTTCATTGGACAAGATCCAGGAAACCTTTTTTTTACATTAGACGAACTTCATTAGACCAACGCAGATCCATTAAAAGAGGGACAAAGTTCCTCCAGGGAGGGAGGGGGGGGGGGAGAAGAAGATTACCTTCCATAATGGTCAAAGTTTTGTTACATGACTTCGGTAACAAGAAAATCATTGAGAGATTTTGCTCTCCGAAAGTTTTGGATTATATC
>NC_090736.1:2326897-2351897 GCF_036898095.1 Palaemon carinicauda | reverse complement strand
TCTTTTTCGACCGACCTTGAGCATAAATCATATCAATTCTTAAATATTGTCAAGGATTACCATTTAGAATAAGGGATCTCAATGATGCATCATCCCCTCTCTCTCTCTCTCTCTCTCTCTCTCTCTCTCTCTCTCTCTCTCTCTTTTATACCGACAAACAAATGTATACAGTATATGAGTATATATAGACTGTATATATATGTATGTATATATATACACACACTAAATATATATATATATATATATATATAGATAGATAGATAGATATAGATATATATGTAATAGTTAGAATAGTAATATTACATGTTTAAAACAAATGACGTAATATGTCATGTTGGTTGGAAGAGCTAACCGTGAGATTTGCTATGGTCAACTCAAATTGTAAGCAGGATGTAAGATGCTGAGTTGCCATTCTTTCTTAATGTCAACACATTGTCTCTTCGTGTGAAAGTTTGTGATGTCACCGGATGCAGGTGTCTTCCGATTCCGTCACTTAGCTAAATTAAAGCAAGTATACGATATTTGGGATATCGGTAATTTATTCAGTTCATATCTAAACTTCACCAGAATTGGTCATGTGGACCAACACAGCTTCCTCCAGTGATGGAGATGTTTAACTCAGTTGTTTATTCACAATAAAACTTAAAAACCACTAAGATGTGTTCAATAAACCATTTAAATACATCTGAAAATAACTCATACTCAAATGTGTGCTTAAGACAGTAGCACACCAATAAATGGTGGCAGCGATTAAACTCAAAGACAGCGGTTAAACTCTAAGACAGCGATTAAACTCTAAGAATTAGAGAAATATCTTCAAGACTTCAAAATAAATAGCTGTAAAACCAGAGATATATCTTCAAGACTTCAACATAAAAGCTGTAAACCCAGAGAATGATCTTCAAGACTTCAAAATAAAACTATCTACAAGAATCTACAATTTTGACTAAGTCCAACGGAAATGCTAACACCAACATATGTTAGTATACAAATAGAATCTTCAATCAACATCCTAGGAAACCCAAGGACTGGCATTCAACTATTGCAAGACATATCCAGGAAGAACTACAAACAACAAGAAACTAGAACGAGACATCGCTAACAAAACATCAAGAGAGAGAGAGAGAGAGACGACGAGTCGACTTCATATAAAGCTAAGTACAGAGATTTTGTATTCATTTCAGTTTGGGCAGTGAAGTGTAGTTATCACAAGTCGTTAGTCAATTATTACTGGGGTGAGTGAATTCCTGAACTTTGTTATAAGAAACTCCGAATTCTCATTTAGAATTTTTCTTTCTTTGTGCTAATTCCTTTTTCTTTCATAAACTCTTGGGGGGAAATGTATTGGGATTAGTAACATTGTTGGGGGAATTTTATTATGCATATGCGTTTACGCAGTGGGCGTCTGTACTCATATAGATATTTTGATAGGATTGAAAGGGGTCAAAGAGATAGAAAAAAAAAGAATACAGCAGTCATGGCTCCTCCTGTCAGCCCTACCCCTGGACCTAGTGGTGTAGGCCAGGCTAATCCTCCTCCAATTGTGACGCTTGTAAATGCCAGGTCAGCAATCCTTCCTTTTCAAGGCCGTGTCAACGGGTTCTTGCCACAAAATGTGGAGTCATGGATTTCATCCGTTGATGCCCATTTAAATGCCAAACAAATCGTAGATCCTTTTGTACAATTACAAGAAGCTAAAAGTTTTATAGATTTTTCTAAGGGGGATGCGAGTGCGTATTTAAGAGGTGTTTCATTTCAGGAAGCAGTTACTTGGGATGATTTCAAAGTTAGGTTACGCGCGATTTATGGGGGTGAGGAAGCTTTGGATGTAGTGTTAACGTTACGAAATACACTTAATCAAGCCACTATGAATCGGCTTAATGTTGTTGAGAGAGCAGCTCTCATAGCTGATAGGCTTAACGAATATCAGGACATTTTAGGTAATTCCACTTGGGTTACTAACGATAATATCTCCGTGAAAGATTTTTTACGATTAATGTATTTAACTTGCATGACACTTATGTTGCCTGAAGCTTTAGTGCGGTGCTTTGATAAGAAGTTAATGCCTGCAAGTACGGAATTGGATGTCTATAAACAGATAAAGAAACACATGTCCAAGTGTCCAGATCTCGATCCCGTGTTAACTCAAGTTTTTGCTAAGAATGAAACAAAACCACAAACAGTGAACGTAATTAACAATCCAGTAGCGGGAGTGACGTGTTACAACTGCAAACGTCAAGGTCACATAAGCGCAGACTGTAGAACGAAATTTTGTTCAGTTCACAACACAGGATCACATTCTTATAGTCAATGTTACGCGCGTAAGACACAACAATATCCTAGAAATACACAGTCAATTCCACAGTCAGTTCCATATGGAAATAAAAAGAAAAATCCTCATTTTAACAATAAAAAGAAACAACAAAATGTCAATGCAGTTCAGAGTCCGAAACAAACAAACACTTCTTCAAATATCGCTGAGCCTGGGCCGTCAAACCAGACCTCGCAAAGTCAGCCTAATTTTCAGAATGTGCAGAGCAAAGCAAATACCACATAGTTAACTCTAGAGGGGAAGAGAGTGATGTTGGGTCAAGGTCATTTATGTCAACATCAATAGTATTGAATAATCAATTTAATGTTTTATCAGATAATTGTGAGACAATAGATTTTCCTATGAAACACACGGCCGAATTAAGTAAAACAGTGCATGCTCCCGTAGATTTGCAACGAATTCATACAATAATAAGCCAAAATGAGTTACGGCCAACCTTATATGCTGTAAATTTAGAACACAAATCCTTTACGTTATTTTTTGACTCTGGTAGTCCACGTAATATTATGGATTTGAAGACGCATCATTTGTTGTTTTCGAACTTTCCGATTGAAAAATCAGGAATTAGACTTTCAGGTATGGGAAATAATGAATTAAACGTCATAGGCATAACTCATATTCAGTTCAGAGTCGGTAATCGCACGTTTGCCGATACATTTGTTGTTGTGAAAAACATTAATATGTATCCAGCTGTAATTATAGGATACCCATCTATGGGAAATCAAAACATTATCTTAGCTCCTGCAAAGCACGGCGTGTATATCAAAGGGAAATTCTATAAGTCTTCTAATACTTTAAAGTCAGTTTTGGATAAAAAGGAGACGACAAATGTAACCGTAACGTACGTTGAAGAACCAATAACTTGTCTCACTAATAAAGAAATAATATACGCGACCCAGCAGAATTCTCGTTCACCCGTAATATCATCTTGCACGCAATATATCGAACCAAACATACCTTCGAATTTAATAGTGCAAATAAAGAAAACACTACCGGGATCTGAAATATTAATCCTTTCCGATACTTTGAAAACCAACGGATTGTCTGTCACACAAGCTATTTATACAGTAGGCTCACATCAGCAATGTAATATCGAAGTCTGTAATCATTTAAATAACACTTTAGTAATTCACAGAAATCAACATATCTTGGATGTAGAAGTTTATAAACATCGTATTCTTACCGTTGCTGAAATCAATCACTCTCAATCAGTTGCGGATGAATCCCTTTTACGATCTATTAAAAATAAAATCAGTAAGGACATTCAAGACGAAGAAATTCAGCAGAAAATTTTTGAACTTTTAAATAAATATACAGATGTCTTTTCCACTACGGATGGATCCTTAGGAAAAACAGATGTGATCGAGCATCAAATAAGGTTAAAAGACAAACATAAAATTATATATGTACCCTCGTACAGACTCCCTATGAAATTCCAGAATGAAATAAATGATGAAGTAGGTAAAATGTTAGAGGAAGGAGTCATTAGAAAATCAAATAGCCCTTATAATTTTCCTTTAATAGTTGTACCGAAAAAAGATCGAACATGGCGTATCTGCGTCGACTTTCGTCGTCTAAACGAGGAAACGATCCCTGATCGATTCCCAGTGCCATGTACTGACGATATTTTGTCTTTGTTAGGTCAGAACAAATATTTTACCAGTTTGGACTTACTTAAAGGCTTTCACCAGATATCATTAGAAGAAGATAGTATCCCATACACAGCCTTCAGCACAGCCAGGGGACATTATGAATTTTTACGGATGCCTTTTGGTTTACGTTGTGCTCCTATAACATTTACAAGAATGATTAACATAGTGTTTGGAGACTTGTTAGGGGATATATTGCATGCCTATATGGATGATCTTGTAATCTTTTCCAACACCTTAGAGGAACATCTACGTAAGTTAGAACTAGTACTACAGAGATTAAGACAACATAACTTAAGGGTAAAGATTAGTAAGTGTGAATTTTTCAAAACAGAATTAATATATTTGGGTTTCATGGTGTCAAGCCAAGGTCTTAAAGTAGTCCATGATAAGGTGTCGGCTATACGTAATTTTCCCATACCTACTAATGTCAAGGGAATACAGCAATTTCTGGGTTGTAGTGGATATTACAGGCGTTTTATACGCAACTATTCAATAATAGCCGCTCCTTTAACTGATCTTACGAAGAAGGGCGTAGATTTCATATGGTCTGAGCAACATCAACAGGCGTTTAATACTTTGAAAGATGAACTGTGTAGTTCTCCTATCTTAAAATTTCCTGACTTCGGTAAGGAATTCTTCATTGCAACAGACGCCTCAGACTTAGGAGTAGGAGGGGTATTGCTTCAGCAATATGATAAACAGTTTTTCCCGATAGCTTTCTATTCTCGAAAATTGAGAACTTCCGAAAGTAAGTATGCAGTAATAGACAAGGAAGGACTAGCTATTGTTAATTCGCTAGTGCATTTTAAGTTCATAATTTACGGTTATCCCGTTAAGGTTCTTACTGACCATAAACCACTAACAGAGTTCTTTAAAGGCTTCAATCACAGCCCTAAACGAACTCGGTGGCATTTAATCATTCAAGATTTTGGCGCAAGAATCGGGTATTTACCTGGGAAAGCAAATATCATTGCGGATGCATTATCACGCAACCCCGTGTCATCTTGTACGGAGTCTTTGGCTGAATTAATAGATATATCAACATCCATGCCTATTGTAAAAACAATATCTGAACAAGAAGATTTAGGCTGGAGTGCTGAATTGTTACAGACTGAGCAAAGAAAAGATCAGAAAATAGAAACAATTATAAATGCTTTGAAAGGCAATCATAAAGAAAAAGAATATATAAAGTATAAGCAGCAGAATTATGTAATCAAAGATAATATTCTGTGTAGGACTGTGACAAGGAAAACCCGCAATACACCACATGTAACTAACGACCAGGTAGTAGTACCAAACTCACTTGTTTCCACTGTCCTGAATTGGTTGCATTCAAATCCATTACATGGACACCCTGGGTTCTCATTAATGTCACAGAAAGCCAAATCATTGTTTTATTGGCATACAATGCTTACAGATATAAAAAGACACATAGCTAATTGTCGCACATGTCAGGAAAACAAAGGGCATACGAAAACACCTGTCAGCTTAGGAGCTTATCCTGTTCCCAATCAACCCTTTGAAAGAATACATTTAGATTTGTTAACAGGATTTTACGAGTCAGACAGAGGAAATAAGCACCTCTTAGTAATTATAGATGCTTTAACTCGATATACAGAACTAATAGCGCTTAAAACTAAAACTGCGATTGAATGCGCTAGGAAGTTTTACGAGTGTTACATTTGTAAACATGGAATTCCACACATGATAATCTCAGACTCGGGTGGTGAATTTAATAATCACTTTCTTATCTCATTGTGTGAATTCCTCAACATAAAGAAGGTCAATACCATTATATATCACCCAGAGTCGAATGGGCTAGTGGAAAGAGCAAATAGGAAGATATTAAATATATTGAGGGTAACACTAGGGGGATCAGACCCCAACTGGGATATTGCAATACCGGCGGCACTGAGTACTCTGAATCATTCATATCATATATCAATTAAAATGTCACCGCATGAAGCATTGTATGGTACCCCAGTTAGAACACCTTTCCATGTATTAACGCCTACAACTAATCTATCAAATCCTTTAAAAGAATGTATAAATGCAAGTATAAGTCGATATGATATCCTTCGAAAGAATTTAGAAGAATCACAAATCATAATGAAAAGGAATCATGATAAAATAGCGAAACCAACTAAAACATATACCGTGGGTGATAACATCTATATTCAAATCAATGTCAGAAAAGGGCTCAACTATAAACTAACACCTAAGTTTGAAGGCCCATTTAACATTTTGGAAACATTAACGGCCAATAGGTTTAGAATTCAAAACGTAGCCCAACCCACGGATGAGAGAATAGTACCATTGTCTCACATAAGAAATTAAAAAGAAAAGAGAGGAAAAGAAGTGAGGAAAAATTTTAATTTTTGTGACTAAAAGTTTTCTTTTTAATACAGGAGTAATTACATATGTTTTTTCTCGTTACAGGTTTCCAAGATGAATTTTTTGTTGTTGGGAGTGATATTGTTCGCTCAGACATTTTTTTCGTATGGGATGAGTTCTAAGACTAAGAATATATATTTTAAATATGGCAATATAGTTGAAAGACAAGAAGACATTTTTATTACGTCAACCAACGTAATTGTCGAAGTGCATATGCAAGCAATTTTTCTTCAAGAGAATGATGTCACTAGCTTAAGAACCGCCATTTCAAGGTTTTCTGCATAATTGGATGAGTTGCATAGGAGACATTTTCATTTGACTACTAAGAGTTTGCTTGGGTCAACATTAAAAGTTGCAGAGATGCTATCTGATGACTTGAAAAATAAGACTGGAGAGACAGGATCTTTGGCTTATGACCTTTTGATGTGGACTGTAGGACACGAACAAAAAGAAAGACGGAATCCGTTCATTTATGCTGCATTAAGCATCTTTGGGTCTGTTGCAAGTTTAGGTTTAGGACTTTCCAATCGTCTTAAAATTAGTAATCAAAATAAGAAAATTGAGTTCTTGACTCATAAAGATGAATTGATTATGTCAGAACTAAGGGATCAGTTAGCTTCAATCAATAAAATTATGGGTTTGTTAAATGAACATTCAGATAATATCGTTCAAATTATGGAAGTACAGGATTTGTTAGCAACATTAACGTATTATGATTCAAAGATAGATCACATACATAACAGAATTGCACATTTCATTGAGAAATCCAAGGATTATGTAGAAGCTATCACGTTAGCAACTAAAGGTGTATTGTCGCCCCATTTGTTGCCTATACGTTACTTAAAATTAGTTCTGGAGAACACTAGGGATAAACTAGGCTATGTTCCTTTGTTAGACGAACATAGGTTAGAATTTTATTACAGCCTAATTACAGTAAACGTAGATAATAACAAGATTAGGATTACAATTCCCTTTGATTCTTCTGATGCCTGGCAATCTTACAGGATATCACCATTTCCGACTTTCATGACGAATCACTCAAATCCAGTAATATCCAGTTTGACAGGACACGTATTGATTTCCCCAGACAAGGAAACATATACGGTCATTAAAGACTTAAATCAATTAACTCACTGTTCAGACGCAATGGATAGAAAAATATGTACAGCTGACTCATTTGAATTCCGTAAAAACTTGATGGATTCATGCGAGTTAGGTATAGTGCTAGACGGTGCTCTCTCCCATACAAGTGAAAATTGTCTGGATAGGCTTTATCCCTTTGACAATAAAGAATTCAATTGCAGACTAAATAATGGCTCGTGGATACGATACGACAAGGACGGCTTCAATGTATCATGCCCTGACGGATCCACATCCTTCAACAACATCTTCGTCGCAGCAGATGGCTGTATCGGGACTTCCCCGAATTCCATGGTGACTGGCCTACGGACAATCATCAGAGAACGAGCTTACTTCGCGAACTTCACGTGGACCTCTACAATGCCCGCACTTCCTCTCCCCTATAAAGGAAGTGTGGCAAAACGCTTAATGAAACTTACCGAAAAGGACCACCTGTCACCGACTTACAAAGAGATTCTTCACCCTACATTACTGGCTAGTTTTTGTGTAACGGTGTTAATTTTTATCGCCGTGAACATCCTTGTTTGGCGTAGGTTACGGCACAGCAAGCAGCTACAAAGGAACGAGTTGAATAGCCCTGACAATACCCCCTACCTGATCCAATTCAAAGCTGTATGAGTGGCCACCTCATTCGCTAAGGGAGTAATTTGCCAGGATGATGTTTGTATGAAAAGCTGATTAGTACGCTAGTAATATGTAATTAAAGAAATTCTCTGCATTTGCATTGTTAAAAATACATTTAAAATAACATTTAAAAAAATAAATAAAATAAAAAAGGATATAAATCATTTTTTTTCTCTCGGCATCTAATAAAAATATATAAGCCGGAATGTTAAAAAAGAAAAGAGAAAAAAAAAAAAAAATATAAGATATATAACAGAATCTATGGGCATCTAATAAAATGTATCAGCCCTATATATAAATATACATATATATGTACGAAACCGTGGTACGTGTACGTACCAGGAATTCGTATTTGTGCACTAAAAATTGAGTATCTTGTTTCTGACAAAGGTAACAATTATTCTTTATCAAGTTACCGAATCATTTGTAAGTCAGAATTTATTTTGTTTTTTGGTACCATGTAATCATTTGCTAGCAATGTACCATATATATGATCTTGGTTTTATCATGCATTTTTCTTTTTGCTTTGGTAATATCTTTTTTGTATGCATTATTGTTATTATTTTTTGATGTGCCTATTTGGACATTCGTCCTCAGTTGGATATAGCTAATGTTAAACAATGAATAATACGTATGTCCAGTCACACCTAATAACCATGTTTCGGCTTGTTGTTAAATTTTTGTAAAAAAATTGAGATAGCTGGCCGAGCTTATGTAATAGTTAGAATAGTAATATTACATGTTTAAAACAAATGACGTAATATGTCATGTTGGTTGGAAGAGCTAACCGTGAGATTTGCTATGGTCAACTCAAATTGTAAGCAGGATGTAAGATGCTGAGTTGCCATTCTTTCTTAATGTCAACACATTGTCTCTTCGTGTGAAAGTTTGTGACGTCACCGGATGCAGGTGTCTTCCGATTCCGTCACTTAGCTAAATTAAAGCAAGTATACGATATTTGGGATATCGGTAATTTATTCAGTTCATATCTAAACTTCACCAGAATTGGTCATGTGGACCAACACAGCTTCCTCCAGTGATGGAGATGTTTAACTCAGTTGTTTATTCACAATAAAACTTAAAAACCACTAAGATGTGTTCAATAAACCATTTAAATACATCTGAAAACAACTCATACTCAAATGTGTGCTTAAGACAGTAGCACACCAATATATATATATATGTATATATATATATATATATATATATATATATATATATATATATATATATATATGTGTGTGTGTGTGTGTGTGTGTGTGTGTGTGTATGCAGGTATTACTAAATGATTTGGTCTACGCAATTTAGAATTTCGTAATAAATCTTAGGATGAATTAATATTTCATTTTCCGTATCTCCTTACATTTTCCAAAACGGAGACCCTAAATAATATCAATATTCTATTTATTTGCATCGAGACTTCTGACCGTAATATCTTATGACAACAGCGAAGTCATGTATTATTGACCAATGTACAAAACATTTGCATGTCGAACATGCCATATCACACACCTAAACATTGAAATATTCAATCATAACTTCATGAACTGTACATAAACATAAGATTACATTGTCGTTGGGAATATCAATTTTTTGGCCGCTCGTAATGTGTACCCAATACTCTCTAATTTTCTCTTTGCCAGTATTCGTTATTGATATTGTTATTGTTTTCTTGTTTATGTGTATTATATCATCAGATATTTTTTAGCCAGTACATGATTATCAGACAATCAATGGTTCGTTGTAATGAGTTACAGTTTTTGGAATGGCTAGCGTGGAAGCTGACTGATTTCATTAAAAGCACACAATTTTCTGTTTATATATGAGTGAAATTAACCCACAAACTATGAAAAGGGAAATTTATTTTGAGTTTTCGAAGGGACCATCTCCCTTCCTCTTCAGAAAAAAAAATGATTTTACTTTACTGTTGGCACTGTTTCTGTCTGTCCAGCATTACATACCTTTTCCTTATTCAATAGTTCAGGTTTTGTTATAAATTCATTTGATCATTACAAACCTTACTAGGTGCAGGGATTTTTCACCAGCAACCTGCAATTGCAAATACAGTAGCTATGCAATAAATACAACGTTTTACGTAAACAGTTGGCACTAAGCCTAAAGGTTTTCATTGATAAGTGATTTCAACCTTTTATATTACCTACACTGTTAAAAATTTGCAGTAAAAAACGGTAAAAATCCTGAAATATATGTTACCAGGCATTTACCGTATCAAAAACGGATAAATATTGACGTAAAGGAATGATATTACGGTCACCAACCCGTAAAAGACAATAATTATATAGGGTAAAAATTACGGTCGCCTCTATTTTAATGAAATACGACTGAGAACGGACATTTTACGATTAAAATTAAGGTTTTTTTTTAACAGTGTATTCATGTATATAGCTACTGTATATTTCTGTATATCTATAATGTCTGTCTATCTATCTATCTAAGTATCTATCTACCTATCTATCTAACTATCTACCTATCTATATACCTATCTATCCATGTAAATACAGAAGACTAATATATTAATCAGTACTTTGTATAAAAAATGGAACTGATTGCTTTGTGAATAATTCAATTTATACCTAGATATGAAAGCTAGCAAAAAAATAAAACATTCTTTATGTCAGTATTATTATTATTATTTTTTTTTTTTTTAATATTTGCAAGTAATTAATGAAATATGCAAACCCCTTACATGGACGGTATATAAGAACATTAATTTTCATGGTCTCGTGAATTTTGAGAGTGTACCAGTTGACGAAAAGGGAATAATGTGAGGGGGTCTCTGTTCTGGACTAAATAACAAGTTTATTAGATAATGGAAATTGATTTACTTGATTTACTATGTCCAGTGACGAGAACATTGGTAACGTCTCTGCCTGCAGATCGCCAGACGGATGTTCGAGTTCAGCTTAACTCGTTAGTTACTTTGGTCGCTACAACCTAACTTTTCTTGTGAGCAAAGGATGAAGGGATTTGTGGGAGACTATAGGTCTACCTGCTGAGTGATCAGCAGCCATTACCTGGCCCTCCCTGGTCCTAGCTTTGGTGGAGAGGGGGCTTGGGCGCTGATGTGGTCAGTGTCTAGGGCCTTGCCCTACTTGCTAGGGCAATGTCACTGTCCTTATACTTAAAGTGCTGAATATCTTTGTATTTTAATGGATAAATTTCTGAATCAATTTATACAGTTGCTGATAACGAGCTAATCTAAATTAATAAATAGAGAAAGAAATAAAAGTAAAAACCTTAAAAGAATAATTGAAAATACTCTATAAAGCTTTGTTTAAAGGACATAACCTTAGCCATGGTTATACTATGCGTATTCAGGATCACATAAATACACCTCGTCTTTGGTACAGTTGGCTTCATTAATTTCAGTACACCTCACTGGAATTGCTGTTAATCCAATAAAAAAATTTTCTTATTACAGAACTTCGTAAAATTAATTAAAATCATTTTGATTACAAGCTCAAAGACTTCGTTTTCCAGGCAGCGTTGCCAACATTTTCTCATTATTTAAAACAGCTACAACGTACAGTAGTCAGATGTCTCCTGAGCGTCCCGTGAAGTGTACCTGAATTAAAGAAGCCAACTGTACCACTTCCTCAAACCCCCCCCCCCCCTGCCCCATCCTCCCCTTTAATAAAACCTCACACCGGGTAGCGAAAATAATCCAAATCTTAGGTTATAAAAATTGACGAGCAGATTATTGGTTTATCGTATAATACTCAACATTCTGGCATAGATTGAATGGAGCAGTATAGAACTATGACATGCCATTGCTGTTGATATTGCTTTGCATTAAAAAGCTTTGCTTAAGAAAGATATGTACTTAAAGTAAAGTAAATTTTTTGTTAAGAAACGACTTTTGCGTATGAGAACTTCGTTGTTGATAATTCAGTGTATTTCCAATAATAATAAGAGAGAGAGAGAGAGAGAGAGAGAGAGAGAGAGAGAGAGAGAGAGAGAGAGAGAGAGAGAGAGAGAGAGAGCCCTAACATATAAAAAGATGAATATGTTGGTAGATGAATTTTCTATAAACTAAATATACAGGATTCAACCTTTTCCAGTCTATGTAGGATTTGCTTTTGTCCAATCAATACTGCCTTTGCCTTTGTTAAATCGATGCTGCCTTTGCTTTTGTTAAATCAATACTTTCTTTCCTTTTGTCCATTCAATACTTTCTTTCCTTTTGTCTAATCAATACTGCATTTACTTTTGTCCAATCAATACTGTCTTTGTTTTTTCACAATCAAAACTGCATTTGCTTTTGTTAAATCAATACTGCATTTGCTTTTGTTAAATCAATACTGCATTTGCTTTTGTCCAGTCAATTCTGCATTTGATTTTGTTAAATCAATACCGTCTTAGCTTTTGTCCAATCAATACTGCATTTGCTTTTGTCCAATCAATACTTTATTTGCTTTTTTCCAATCAATATTGCATTTACTTTTGTCCAAGCAATACTGCATTTGCTTTTGTTAAATCAAGACTGCATTTATTTTTTGTCCAATCAAGACTGCATTTGCTTTTGTTAAATCAAAACAGCAATTGCTTTCTTTTGACACATCGTCCTGTAAAATTTATATGTTCAATCAATAAGACATTTACTTTTCTATAATCAATGCTGCATTCATTTTTATCCAATAAATGCAGCCATTAGTTTTGTCTAATCAATACAGACTTTACATTTGCAGTGTTTACGTTCGTCAAATAAAGTATGTATTTGATATGTTTCGAGAATTTACTATTTAATTTTATGTAAGGAATGAAGCATTACTTTTATTCAATCAATATAGAATCTGATTTTCTACAATCCTATGCATGTAGCATTTCATTTTGTCCAGTTTAAAGGTCACTCACGAATGGCAAAGTCAAGCGACAATGTCCGAGAGATTAACCTTATATATGATCAGCGCCCAAGCCCCCTCTCCACCTAACCTAGGACCATGGAGGTCTAGGCAATAGCTGCTGATGACTCAGCAGGTTAGATCTATAGGCTCCCCAAAACCCACATCCTTAGCTCATAAGGATGGTGAGGTTGTAGCGACCAAAGGAACTAACGAGTTTGAACTGGACTCGAACTCCAGTCTGGCGTTCACCAGGCAAGGTCGTTACTTTTCGTTTTATTAAAAAACATTTATTTTTGTCGAATCACTAAGGTTTTTCTTTATTGTTAATCTCAAAATTATTAAAATTATTATTTTTATCAATTTCATCACTAATTTATTATCACGGAAATCATTAAAATTATTATTATTGATAAAATTATCATTTATAAAATTATTATTATTGATAAAATTATCATTTATAAAATTATTATTATTGATAAAATTATTATCATTTATAAAATTATCAAAATTTTTATTATTATTAAAATGATGTCAAGGCAACATTTACGTAAGTGTAATCAATAGAGAATCTTGTTTTCTTATTATTACAACATTTACTTTATTCCAATTAAATTTGCATTTACTTTTGTCTAATTAATAAGTAATTACTTATCACCAGTCAATGACAATTTCATCTTTGTGGAGCGTTAACTTTTTTTTTATTCATTGCAGCATTTCATATTATCTAATCTATACAGTATTTGTTTATGCACAATTAAGTCGCTTTTTATTTTGTCAAATCAATGAAGTATTACTCTTTCTTCTACAACCACTTAAGAATTTACCTTAGTACTGCCAATACATTCATTTATATTGTTAAATAATCATCATCATCATCATCGCCTTTTTTTTTTACGAAAAGGGCCTCAGTCAGATTTCGCCAGGCGGGTCTATCTTGAGATTTCAAATCAATACTTCTCCATTTATCATCTCTTACTTCACGCTTCATAGTCCTCAGCCATGTAGGCCTGGGACTTTTAAACTCTTCTAGTGCCTTGTGTAGCCCAGTTGAAAGTTTGGTGAACTAATCTCTCTTTGGGAGTACGAAGAACATGCCCAAACCATCTCCATCTACCCTTAATCATGATCTCATCCATATATGGCACTCGAGTAATCTCTATTATAGTTTCATTTCTAATCCTGTCCTGCCATTTAACTATCAAAATTCTTTTGAGGGTTTTGTTCTATAACCTACAAAATCTATTGGATATCGTTTCATTGTCATACCACGACTCATGTCCATACAGGAACACTGATCTCACTAAACTGATATATAGCCTGATTTTTGAGTAAAATTTAAGGCGATTTGATTTCCAGATTTTCCTTAACCTAGCCATTGTGTGATTTGCATTTTTCAACCTTTCCTTAAACACCAATTCTAAAAGACACTGTATTAGAGATCATACTTCCTAAATATTTAAATGACTAATACTGAAAAATCAAAGAAAAAGATGTTACGTATGAGACAATGGAAAAGTAAATGAAAAATAATCCTCTATCTGTAGGCGTTGATATCTGAATACCATCTGTCTCCCGTCACTAAACGCCCACATTCGGCTTTCAGCATCCTAATAGAAGGCTCAGGTTTCCTCAACACATCCCGTACTTCAGATCAGGGTTGCCAGGTTTTCTAAATGAGAAAAGGCCAACTCCTCATCAACAGAAGCTTTAAAAGGCCAACTCATTAGTAGAAAGGCCAAATATATAGTATTTAAGACCCGCCTTTTTCATATTACTAACGGATAATTTTAAAAATAGCCAAAATTTTAAGTTTTTAGGCCTGAAAAAAGCCAAATTTAAGGTTTTTGGCCTGAACAAGGCCAAAATGGCAACTCTGCTTCAGATCGGTTCAATTGCTATCCTTATAAGCGATTCATGCGTGGGTATACGCCGAGGGATTTCTCAAATACCCTGCCATGTGTACATAGTTTCCATATAGTTTCCTGTCTATCCTATATAATAAAGAGTAAGTGTCTGGCTAGAGAGTAATGGGGTCCTTTGACTTGACAGACAGTACTACATTGGATGCTTCTCTCTGGTTACGGTTCACTTTCCCGTTGCCTACACATACACCGATTAGTCTAGCCTATTCTTCACACATTCTCCTCTGTCCTCATACACCTGACAGCACTGAAATTACCAAACAATTCTTCTTCACCCAAGGGGTTAACTACTGCACTGTAATTGTTCAGTAGCTACTTTCCTCTTGGTAAGGGTAGAAGAGACTCTTTATCTATAGTAGGCAGCCCTTCTAGGCGAATAACACTCCAAAATCAAACCATTGTTCTCTAATCTTGGGTAGTGCCATAGCCTCTGTACCATGGTCTTCCATTGTATTGGGTTAGAGTTCTCTTGCTTGAGGGTACACTCGGGCACACTATTCTATCTAATTTCTCTTCCCCTTGTTTTGTTAAAGTTTTTATAGATTATATAGGAAATATTAATTTTAATGTTGTTACTGTTCTTAAAATATTTTAATTTACCTTCTTTCTTTACCTCACTGGCCGATTTTCACTGTTGGAGGCCTTGGGTTTGTAGCATCCAGCTTTTCCAATTAGGGTTGTAGCTTTACAATTAATAATATATATATATATATATATATATATATATATATATATATATATATATATATATATTTATATATATATATGTGTGTATATATATGTATATATATAAATATGTACAGTATATATATATATATATATATATATATATATATATATATATATATTCATATATATGTTTCCCGTGACGCTCACCGGCATTGTCAGACGCATAAATACTCGGTCTCTCCCCATCTCTTTGGTAGGGGGAGAGGGTGTAGTCATACCCTGTGTGAGAGGGGTTGTAGTTAGGAAAGGGGGAGAATGATTGAATGTCTGTGTATCCGTGTGTGTGTGTGTGTGCATATCTATCTAAGAGTACACATACTTATATAAACACACACACACATATATATACATATATGTATATATATGTGTATATATATATATACACATGTAGATGTATTTATACACATACATATCTGCATATATATAAATATGTATATATATATATATATATATATATATATATACATATATATATATATATATATATATATATATATATACACATACATATATGCATATATATATATATATATATATATATATATGTATATATGTGCATATATGTATGTGTATAAATACATTTATATATATATATATATATATATATATATATATATATATATATACACACACGCACATATATATATATATATATATATATATATATATATATATATATATATATATATATAAAATCCTTAAAGAGCTGAATTCTTCATATATTTTCATATCAATGATTAATGTAATCCACATATTACAAGAGATAAAATGTGTGGGTTTGCGATGTATAATATCGGTGATTTCATTAATTAATAAATTCGGAATTTATAATGAATTGATGCTGAAGTCACTGACGATTGTGCAATCATTTTGCTGTAATAGGATGTTAATTACTTACTTCATTTTAAAAGTAATTTGATAAGCTGGTTGAACTTTACTGCTAATAATTTAGAATAGCGAATTCTCTTCCATTATTAGTGCAAGCCAATGATTTTTATGTGAAAATGGTATAGTTAAATTTATCTTTTTGAACAAATGGTATAGTTAAATTTATCTTTCTGAACAAATGGTACAGTAAATTGGATCTTTTTGAACAATGGTGCAGTTAAATTGAACCACACAAACCATAAGATATGTTAAAGATTTATGTTTAGATAGGAGATATCTATTTTAATGTTGTTACTCTTCTTTAAATATTTTATTTTTCCTTGTTTCCTTTCCTCTCTGGCTATTTTCCCTGTTGGAGCTCCTGGGCTCATTGCATTTTGCTTTTCCAACTAGGATTGTAGCTTAGCAAGTAATAATAATAATAATAATAATAATAATAATAATAATAATAATAATAATAATAATAATATACAACAAAAGCAGAGAACCTGATAATCATCAGCACATGTGAAGTAAAAGTGAAGACAGAAACTTGCTAAAACTAAGAAAACACTCCGAGAGTACAGACCTCCGCCACGGCAGCTTATTTCTCAAAACCAGCTTGCCTTTCCCAGAATCAATTTAGACCGTATGCGTATTTGAAGTCTGTGTGACAACCATATGCGAACTTGGGGTTAAGGTTAGGACTAAATTGGCCGACCTTTTGCTCGACCTTGACCTTGACCTTTGACATAGAACTTTCATTATTGAATCAATTCAACGTCTTAACATAACAATTAATCCCTGAAAGTTTCATTACTCTATGCGTAAAATTGTGCTCAGGAAGCTTTTCACAAAGTAATAAATAGAAAAAAACGGACAAACAAGGGCAGAAGCATAGGCTACTACCAACTTCGTTGGCGGAGGTAATTGCATCTGCAAATGAGAGATATTTTCTTTCATTGGTATGGAACGTTATTTCAGTATAGTGGGAATAAAGCGGTATAAGATAATCGATTATATAGGGAACACAGACGGTTCTATATCAGCATCGTTTATTATAATCACGCAAACAACATGCGCAAAACTTAAATCCTCTATACACCGAGAGCCAGTCCCATTGGCTAGATAGGCGATCCAAAGCAATTATTATTATTATTATTATTGTTATTATTATTATTATTATTATTATTATTATTACTTGGAAAGCATGTTGCTATAGCCCAAGGGCTCCAACAGGGAATATAGCCCAGTGAGGAAAGGAAATAAGGCAAAACTACAAGAGAAGCTTAAGAACAATAATATTAAAATAAATCTTTAATATATAAACTAAAAAAACTTTAAAATAACAACAGGAAGAAAATCAATGTAGAATGGTGCGCATGAGTGTACCCTCAAGCAAGAGATCTCTAACCCAAGACAGTGGAAGACCATGGTACAAAGGCTAGGAACATCGATTTCAAAAGGATTAATGATATTTCCTTTGGCATTCTTTCGAAATAAGGATGAATATCAGCACCCCTTTCTTGCACTATCGTAATAAAATAAGTATTGTATTTTACGGACATTTTAGAAAATGTCTTGAAATTATAATAGCAGCAATGCTGTTATGTTTTTCTAAAGACTCATCTGAGTTTCCAGTGTAATCCGTATGATATATATATATATATATATATATATATATGTATATATATACACATATATATGTATATATATATATATATATATAGATAGATAGATAGATAGATAAATAGATAGATAGATATATCTATCTCTCCTTGGGATTGAACCGTAGGCTCTTCGAATGAAAGTTAAGATAGAATGCCATGATTGGTAGCTATCCCGCCTCTCATTTGAAGAGACTTGGTTCGATCCCAGAGTGAGGTAGATATATATATATATATATATATATATATATATATATATATATATAAAAGCATGATATTTTGCTGATTTGCATCCATACACACATACACACATACATATATATATATATATATATATATATATATATATATATACACACACACACACTACACTACCCAATAACGAGATAACTGCCATAGCAACGATAACAACAACAATATCAAGGCTCAGAAGAGATCACATGACGATAACCAAAGAAGCATATAATGTTTCACCTGCCTTTCAGCAGTTAACGTTGTTAGCGGAGTTGATGCTGAACATGTGTTGTTTGAAACCCGAATCCACCGACTTTTACATCACCATTAGATAGCATTAGAGTCTCCTTGGATGGTGGGTGGAAGAACGTTTGTTCTGTTTACTGGCAAAATTGCAGTTACCAATTGCCTTACTCTGACTTGCCGGTTAGTATACACTTGAAAATTTATATTAAATAAACGGTAAATGTTTGGCAACATTAATTCAAGGATTTTTATTGTTTTAAAAACGGTTATATTGACGTTAAGGAGTGATATTACGGTCTCCAAGCCGTAAAAGATAATAAGAAAGTAAGGTAAAATTACGGTCGCCCGTATTTTACTGAAATACGGTTGATAACGGTTTATTTTTAAGAGGAATTTCCGATTAAAATTACTGTAAGAACCAGGGAGAGTTATCAGCTGAATTTGAACGACTTCATCAGAGATGGAGGAGACTATTTGCCTTGTTTTATGTTAGTGAAAACTGTAGCCCAGAGTGTTAATGTGGTTTGATATCTGCTTTTCGTTCATTGCTGATCGTCAGAGAAATTTGAGAGCTCTTAGTTGGATTTTAGTTTTGGTCTTGAGAGGCTTAATTTTTAAAGAAAGTTCCACTAAATGTTTAAAGGTCACTCATGAATGGCAGGGGCAAGGAACAGTGATATTGCCCTATAGAGCAGGACAATGCCCTAGAGACTGACCATATATACATATGATCAGCGCCCATGACCCCTCTCCCCCCAAGCTAGGACCAAGGATGGCCAGGCAATGGGTGGTGATGACTGAGCAGATAAGACCTATCGGCTACCCCAAAACCCCCATCCTTTACTCACAAGGATGGTGAGGTTGCAGCGACCAAAGAAGCTAACAAGTCTAAGCGGTACTCGAACCCCAGTCTGGCGTTCATCAGTCAGGGACGTTACCACATTGGCCACCATAGTTATCTCAAATATATAATTATATATCTATAATTGTGATTTCATTACATAAATAAGGATTTTTTGGAATAAGTATGCGCTAGCAAAATAAATAAAAAATGTATAGAGATAAGGATTGGAACGATCGAGTTCGCTATCTATGAAAACTGAATGCATATACTGTACAGTGAATAAAGATAAATAAGAATTTAGTAATCTAAAAATCTTGTACTAGGATTATATTGTAAAACCTAGAGTAAACAAATATACATAATGGTGACGGATTATTACATTATAGATGAGGCAATTGGAATAAGGACATTTACTGGTGAACGCCAGACTGGGGTTCGGGTCACGTTCAAACTCCTTAGTTCATTTGGTCGCTGCAACCTCACTATCCTTGTGAGCTAAGGATGGGGTATTTGGAGGAGCCTATAGATCTATCTGCTGAGTCATCAGCAGCCATTGCCTGGCCCTCCTTGGTCCTAGCTTGGGTGAGAAGGGGCTTGGGCGGTAATCATTTGTAATATATGGTCAGTCTCTAAGGCATTGTCCTGCTAGATAGGGCAATGTCACTGTCCCTTGCATCTGCCATTCATGAGTGGCCTTTAAACCTATTACCTTAAGCCTCCTTGGTCCTAGCTTGGATGGAGAGGGTGCTTGGGCGCTGATCATATGTAATATATGGTCAGTCTCTGGGGCATTGTCCTGCTTGATAGGGCGATGTCACTGACCCTTGCCTCTGCCATTCATGAGCGGCCTTTAAACATATTACCTTAAACCTCCTTGGTCCTAGCTTGGGTAGAGAGGGGGCTTGGGCGCTGATCATGTGTAATATATGGTCCGTCTCTAGGGCATTGTCCTGCTTGATAGGGCAATGTCACTGTCCCTTGCCTCTGCCATTCATAAGCGGCCTTTAAACCTTTAAAATATATATTACCCATTGATTTCCAATGAAAGTATTTATAATTTGCAGATTTAAAAAAACATATGCAGAAGCTTATGTTTTTCGGATCACTGAAGCAAAAAATTAATCTTTTCAGCATCCCTGTAAAAATTTGTATTACTTCGTTTCCGTAAATTGAATAGAAAGGGATTCATGAGATACTCCACATGAGGCTGTATTTTGCAACGACGGTTGAATGAAAATATGAATGAAAATGAATGATCAAGGATGTCAAACTACAAGTTTTTATTGACTTTATAGTGGATAACTTTTTCTTTCTTTTTACTTTATTTCGTGTTGTTGACTCGTAGTTATGGTAAATGTAGAGAAGAATTATTTCATTTAGTTTTAACTGATTAAAATTACTTTGAATGACGATTTTCCATTTTTTAAAGTAATATATCAATAGAATTTCCTATTATTATTATTATTATTATTATCATTATTATTAGCCAAGCTACAACTCTTATTATTATTATTATTATTATTATTATTATCATTATTATTATTATTATTATTACTAGCCAAGCTAAAACCATTATTATTATTATTATTATTATTATTATCATTATTATTATTATCACTTGCTAAGCTACAACCCTAGTTGGAAAAGCAGGATGCTATAAGCTCAAAGGCTCAAACCGGGAAAAAATGGCTCAGTGAGGAAAGGAAACGAGGAAGTAAATAAACGATATACGAAGTAATGAAAAATTAAAATAAAATATTTAAAAAAAAAAACATTAACAACATTAAAAGATAATTCATATATAACTATAAACAGACTTATAAAATGTAGTATTATAATATATTTATTCCCTAGTAAAATCTATTATTAAACAAATAACTAAATATGTGTTTAAAACTTTCCTAATATTCTCTAATCCCATCGAGGGTGGTGGTGGCCGATGTTAGTTTCTTTAGTCGCTGTAACCTCACCATCCTTGAGAACTAAGTATGGGGTGGGGGGAGCCTATAGGGCTATCTGCTGAGTCATCAGTAGCCATTGTCTGGCCCACCTTGGTCCTACCTTGGGTGAAGAGGGGGCTGGGAAGCTGATCATATGTTTATATGGTCAGTCTCTAGGGCATTGCCCTGCTCGATAGAGCAATGTCATTGTTCCTTACCTCTGCCATTCATGAGCAGCCTTAAAATCTTTAAACCTTGAACCTCCTTGGTCCTAGCTTGGGTGGAGAGGGTGCTTGGGTGCTGATCAAAGTATATATGGTCAGTCTCTGGGGCATTGTCCTGCTCGATAGAGCAATGTCATTGTTCCTTGCTTCTGCCATTCATGAGCAGCCTTTAAACCTTTAAACCTCGAACCTCCTTGGTCCTAGCTTGGGTGGAGAGGGTGCTTGGGTGCTGACCATATGTATATAAAGTCAGTCTCTAGGACATTATCCTGCTCGATAGAGCAATGTCACTGTCCCTTTCCTCTGTCATTCACGAGTCAACAAACACGAATATTTCATGACCATTCATGACACATTGTTTGTATAGCGTCCCTGGAATATTGACCCCTAATCAAACACTAACAGCAAATCACCCCGTCCCACTTTCACGCCTTGTGCAATTAAGCACAATTATATAATCAATGCTCTCCAACGCGAACTTTCGCACGCAATTACGAAGCCTGCCTTCTTGGAGGCGATGTTTCCTCCCTTTATTTGTCCAAGTGGTTAATTGTCTTTCTTTATAAATGTTTTATGATCTCGGGAGTGGCCTGATGGGATTAGCGCCCAGTGAGCGCTGTTGATCACACGTTAACTCTTTGCATAAGCTGAATTATTCTCAGTGGGAGCATACGTTTGCTGGAAGATGATGGTTGTTTGATGGAAGGAATTGTTTATTTAAGGCGATGTGTGTTTTTTATTTCTTTTCCTTGGGCTAGGTCATCCGTATATACCTTATATTATTTACACTTTTCCTGGAATGCGTACAATTACTTAATTTGGTGTATTTGCTTCAGTTATCATATTATATATATATATATATATAAATATATATATATATATATATATATATATATATATATATATTTGTATATATATATATATATATATATATATATATATATATTATATACAGCATACATATACTATATATATATATATATATATATATATATACATATATATATATATATATATATATATATATATGTATATCTATATATATATATATATATATATAGTATATGTATGCTGTATATAATATATATATATATATATATACAAATATTATATATATATATATATATATATATATATATATATATATATATATATACAGCTCTATGCCCAGTACCAAATTCCTTAAAACCATCACAATCAATATTCGTACTAATAAAAATAAATGTTGATAAACAATTGTCACATATCTTTAATACCTTAAAGCAACATCAACATTGTCTCTTCTAGTTATACGAACTTAATGGATTGTTTTAACCTACTGTACATTGGACCAAGAAAGAACTTTACTGACATGCATACATTTACTAAGGAAATGATGATAAGGTTTATTTTATAAATGAATTACACTCTGGAACGACCTTATTAACAAACATAAATTCACAGGTGGATGACGTAACGCTGTCAGGCGTTGGCGAAGACACAGAACTATGACCATATTCTTTTTCATTATTCGATTTGCCTATGTTGATTACGCTGATTATAAAAACATCAAATTACACCATGGTCATATACTTCCTGGCATATAACTATTACTCCTTAAATGATTTAAATGTGCAATGAATAATGATATTCTCCATTCAAGAAATTCCATTTGGCAGCGCTGTCCCAAACTCATCCCACCCACCTTAACTATGTTGATGATTGTTACGTTGGTCACGTGTACAGAGATAAGACTTACTTTCCATGTGTTCTGATGAAGGAAGGAAATGCTAAACACTTTTATAAGTAAACTCAGGTGGCTTCCGATAGCATATGAATAATTCACACCATTATCCGATAAAAATATCCATTCCTAATAGGGAAACGATCGTTGGACACTTTGCCAACTACCAATTCTCTAGCCTCTACCTTCCTAGCACACTTTTTTGGCCCACGTGGTCCTCAAATATTACAATATATTAGTCGAGTCAAGATGCCTCTGATGCCATCTATTGGCGGTAAAATGCAACTCATTACGGTTTGAAAAGGGGGGGGGGGGGGGTACCTAGAGGAGTCGCCGTTGTTATGCCTTTAAGCATGTGAACAATATTGTTATTCTACGTAATTTCTATTAACAATACATACCATATCATGAAACATATGAACTATATTTAGGTTTCATAAAAAGGTAATTGAAAGGTAATTCATTACTTGATTGCCTCGATGATTTCAGTACATGTGGCATGTCTGGCAAGCCCCCTTAACCCCCAAATATAAGTGAACTAACGATTGTTTGCCGAATAACCTTTCTATAACATTCATTGTGAAATTTGTAATTTCCCAAGAATTAAGTTGCGGCCAGACAACAAGAAACCTGAATTTCATGTGCGTCTGTTTTTATAGCAGTTTTTTGCCTAAATAGCAACAGAAATTAGTTAATGAAAATTATAATGGGGTGGATGATGGGGTAATTAGCAATTTGGTGCTCTGCTGCTAAGGCCATCTATTGACCATGAAAATAAACAATGTGTGGAGCTCTTTAATCCTTGCATTCTGAAACCTTCCATGACGTCATTTTGGTTTAATAATAGCAAAAAAAAAAAAGATCATACTTAATAGGAACTTAATATAATTCATACCTGTCACTCATATTTCTACGTAAGTATCAATAGGTCACCTTTTTCCAATTGGATAGAATCATTCACAAGAATGGAACAAGGGACCCCTGCTGCCATCTTTCGACAAAAAGAACAAACACTCGGATTTGATTCAAATTTGGATAGAATTTGGATAAAACGATTTTTCTTCTGATTTTTAGGCTCTAAGTTGTAGCAATTATATGTAAAATACAGATCATACGTATTACAAAAAAAATATAGAGCGGATCCCAATATTCTAAATGCAAAGAGTTAGAAATCAGCCATAGAATTAAAAACCAAATATTGAACCCAAGTATTTTCATGTCGGCAGCAAATACGTTGTTAGATAATAATAAGCGTAACTATAGATATCAATCCTCTATAAAGTGTGCCTTGTTACAAGCAGTATATGTACTAGTTTGGTTTGCTGGGGGCGATGCGAGACAGCGTATTTATAAAAAGTTGATATAAAAAAATTAACATTTGTCGACGCTAGCAAAAGCTGGGAAGATACTGGGTAAATTTTAATTGACGAGAGAGAGAGAGAGAGAGAGAGAGAGAGAGAGAGAGAGAGAGCGAGAGAGAGAGAGAGAGAGAGAGAGAGAGAGAGAGAGAGAGAGAGAGAGAGAGAGATTGTAGGATATTATTAAAATCGCATCAAAAGTTGATAAAGATCAACATTTATCGACATCCGAAAAAGAT
>NC_090736.1:2316350-2326397 GCF_036898095.1 Palaemon carinicauda | reverse complement strand
GCGATGCGAGACAGCGTTTTTATAAAAAGTTGTTATAAAAAAATAACATTTGTCGACGCTAGCAAAAGCTGAGAAGATACTGAGTGAATTTGATTTGACGAGAGAGAGAGAGAGAGAGAGAGAGAGAGAGAGAGAGAGAGAGAGAGAGAGAGAGAGAGAGAGAGAGAGAGAGAGATACCATTTATTTCCTGTGAAATAGAATGTTATTACTTCTCTACTCTGAATATCCGCTTTTTTCACTCTGAGAGAGAGAGAGAGAGAGAGAGAGAGAGAGAGAGAGAGAGAGAGAGAGAGAGAGAGAGAGAGAGATACCATTTATTTCCTGTGAAATAGAATGTTATTACTTCTCTACTCTGAATATCCGCTTTTTTCACTCTGAGAGAGAGAGAGAGAGAGAGAGAGAGAGAGAGAGAGAGAGAGAGAGAGAGAGAGAGAGAGAGAGACCATTTATTTCCTGTGAAATAGAATGTTATTACTTCTCTCTACTGAATATCCCCATTTTTCACTCTAAAGAGAGAGAGAGAGAGAGAGAGAGAGAGAGAGAGAGAGAGAGAGAGAGAGAGAGAGAGAGAGCAATAATTTGAGTCTGTTGGAGATAACTTGTGCGGTACGTGTAAAAAGGCAATGCAAAAATAAATAGATGTGAAACTCCGCTTTAATTATATGTAATTGAAATGCTTATCGCTTTTATTTGTGATCCTCTTGTTTACTCATTACTTTAAACAGAGGTAAACACGTTCTTTAGCGATGGGAATCTAATCAAAGGGATGCTGTTAATTACATTTAACACACGTATGTCCAAATTAACTAGCTGGCTTTTAACATTGCAGGGCGTCTATCTGACCCTTCAAAGCATTCAACGGGACAAATAAAGAGTTGAGGATTAGGAGAAATGAATAGAAAACAAGTAAGGTAACATTGGCTATAATGTAAAGTATTGCTTTGATATATATATACATACATATATATATATATATATATATATATATATATATATATATATATATATATATATATATATATATGTACTATATATATATATATATATATATATATATATATATATATATATATATATATATATATAGTGTGTGTGTATACATATATATAATATATATATATATATGTATATATATATATATATATATATATATATATATATATTGTATATATATATATATATATATATATATATATATATATATATATATATATATATATATATATATATGTATATATATAACATTGGCTAAAATGTAAAGTATTACTTTTATATATACAGTATATATATATATATATATATATATATATATATATATATATATATATATATATATATATATATATATATACATACATACATACATATATATAAAGATATATATGAATGTAGGCATTTGTAATATATATATATATATATATATATATATATATATATATATATATATATATATATATATATATATATATATATATATATATATATATATATATACAGAGAGAGAGAGAGAGAGAGAGAGAGAGAGAGAGAGAGAGAGAGAGAGAGAGAGAGGGAGAGATTTTAAATTGTTCAAAATAAGGTGACATGAAAATAAAAGAATCACTTTATCTTCTTTCTCAACACTTCCAACTAAAATGTATCCTAAATGTCTCGTATTTCGAGATTTCTTAAGGTGTAGTAGCTATTGCAAGATTCATGTTCAATGTGTTTTTTTCTTCTCGTTAAATGGTTTCCAGATAGTGATATTACATCAGTTTCGAATTAAATATTTCAAACGAATGGGAAGAGGGAGTATCTCTTCCTGGTCTCGAAGTGGTTGATTTTTTTTTCATTTTCTTATTTTACTGTTTCTTACTTTATTATAATTCCTCTTTAATCATGACTCGATTTAATCTTATTTTTATTATGATATATTACTTCCTTGGACATTACCTTTCACATTACACGATACCAAAAAATCTCAAATCAATCAATCAATCTCATTTATATGTTACTGATATTATTCTTTTGATTTTATTTTTAGTTTAAACAATTTTTTCTAATAGGTTTAATTCTATTCTTTTGATTTAATTTTTCAGTTTAAACTATTTTTTCTAATAGGTTTAATTCTATTCTTTTGATTTCATTTTTTAGTTTAAACATTTTTTTTTCTAATAGGTTTAATTCTATTCTTTTGATTTCATTTTTTAGTTTAAACTATTTTTTCTAATAGGTTTAATTCTATTCTTTTGATTTTATTTTTTAGTTTAAAATATTTTTCATTTTTGATAGGTTTAATTCTATACTTTTGTATTTTATTTTTTAGTTTAAACTATTTTTTTCTAATAGGTTTCATTCTATTCTTTTGATTTTATTTTTTAGTTTAAACTATTTTTTTCTAATAGGTTTTATTCTATTCTTTTGATTCTATTTTTAGTTTAAACTATTTTTTTCTAATAGGTTTAATTCTATTTTTTTTATTCTAGTTTTAGTTTAAACTATTTTTTTCTAATAGGTTTAATTCTATTTTTTTATTCTATTTTTAGTTTAAACTATTTTTTTCTAATAGGTTTAATTCTATTTTTTTTATTCTATTTTAGTTTAAACTATTTTTTTCTAATAGGTTTAATTCTATTTTTTTTTATTCTATTTTTAGTTTAAACTATTTTTTTTCTAATAGGTTTAATTCTATCACAGAGTACCCAACATTATAATTACTTATTTTTATGTATTTTAATACATTCAAGTAAAAAAGATATAAATGTTAAGTTGAATATAGTTTAAATCTGTTTGTAGCAAGAATAGCTATCAATGAATCAAATTTTTGCTATGTATTAGGGCAGTTTCGAGTTCATGGAACTAAGAATTATTTTTCATAAAACAAATAGCAATTGACAGTTTTCTACACGGCTGCAGTTATTAATAAATCTCTCTTTGTTTTGGAAATCTGAGTTAAAATCTTTGGAAAACATACTTTCAAAGTATCATTAAACAACACACACACACACTATACATATATATGTATGTATGTATGTATGTATGTATGTATGTATGTATGTATGTATGTATATATATATATATATATATATATATATATATATATATATATATATATATATATATGTATATATATATTATATGTATATACATTATATATATACACTATATACTTATATATATATATATATATATATATATATATATATATATATATATATATATACGTATATATATATATATATATATATATATATATATATATATATATATATATATATATATACATATAACTACCTTGAAAAATAAGCTAGTTACACCTCAACGAGCTATGGAATGAATAATGATGGGAATAACACTGAGACAGAAAAATAGCAACATGGATTCGAGAGCAAATTGAAGTAGAGGATATTCTAACAACATGTAAGAAAAACAAATGGACATGGACAGGACATATATGAGAAGGACAGACAATAGATGGACATTAAGAATAACAGAATGGATTCCTAGAGACTGCAAAAGAAGCAGAGAAAGGAAGAAAAGACGATGGATTGACGACCTAAGAAAGCACGGTTGTGGACTGGCATAGAAAGACCATTAACAGAAGTAAGTCTAAGGACATGTTTGAGGCCTTTGTTCTACACTGGACTATTAACAGCAGATTTTATATGTGTGTATATTTATATATATATATATATATATATATATATATATATATATATATATATATATATATATATACATATATATATATATATATATATATATATATATATATATATATATATATATATATATATATCTATATATATAAATATATATATATATATATATATATATATATATATATATATATATATATTTATATATATACATATATATATACTATATATATATATATATATATATATATATATATATATATATATATATATATGTACATATATATATATATATATATATATATATATATATATATATATATATATATATCTATATATATATATACAGTATATATATATATATATATATATATATATATATATATATATATATATACTTTATATATATATATATACATATATATATATATATATATATATATATATATATATATATATATATATATATATATATATATATATATACATAGTTTCATTATAAGTTTATCACATATCTTAAAAGGCATCTAATTTAACTGAGACACAATTTCCTTTCGTTCAAAGACGTGTGTAAAAAAAAATATCCTTCCCCATGAAAAAATCTTTCCCGATGAAAAAATATTTCCCATAGGAAAATCTTTTCCTACAGAAAAATCATTCCCCATAAAAAAAATCTCTCCCCAAGAGGTTGTTAAAATCTCTCTCTAAAACACAAACACATACACACACACACAAAAGAATTTCAATTGCCAACAACTTCAGTCTATTGCTGGAATTAGGTCAAATATCCAATCAAAACGTTTCCGATGGAAAGGGCAAACCAATATTACTAATGAAACATTTACTTTCTCGAGTTCTTGCTGACATTACATTCCCACCAACAACCCTGAGATTCTCATTCCTTACTGGAATGAAAGGTTATTCATCTGGATAGAGAGAGAGAGAGAGAGAGAGAGAGAGAGAGAGAGAGAGAGAGAGAGAGAGAGAGAGAGAGAGAGAGAGAGAGAGAGAAGTATATTATTATTATTATTATTATTATTATTATTATTATTTTCTAAGCTACAACCCTAGTTGGAAAAGCGGGATGCTATAAGCCCAAGGGCTCCAACAGGGAAACTAACACAGTGAGGAAAGGAAATAAGGGAAAACTACAAGAGAAGTTTAAGAACCATAATAATATTAAAATAAATCTCTCATATATAAACTATAAAATCTTGAAAATAAGAAGAGGATAAAAACTTCAAAATAACAAGAAGGAGAGAAACAAGATAGAATAGTGGGCTCGAGTGTACCCTTAAGGAAGAGATCTCTAACCTAAGACAGTGGAAGATCATAGTACAGAGCCAATGGCACTACCCAAGACTAGAGAACAATGGTTTGATTTTGGAGTGTCCTTCTCCTAGAAGAGCTGCTAGAGTCTCTTCTCCTTCTCCTAGAAGAGCTGCTAGAGTCTCTTCTACCCTTACCAAGAAGAAAGTAGCCATTGAACAATTACAGTGCAGTAGTTAACCTCTTGGGAGAAGAATTGTTTGGTAATTGCAGTTTTGTCAAGTGCATGAAGAAAGAGGAGAATGGGTAAAGAATAGACTAGACTATACTATGTAAGTGTCAGAAAAGATGAAATGAGCCGTAACCAGAGAGAGGGATGTGTTACTGTCTGGCCAGTCAAAGGACCCAATAACTCTCTAGCGGTAGTGCCAGATCAGTTGAGCCTAAAACTAGTAGAAAACAATTAAAAGCCAAACACGGCTGCTACGAGCGATATGTAGATAGGCGGGCTTCACTGGAAATATAACTCACTGATTTTCATTTCTCTTCGTTTAATTATGATTGGATTTTCATTAACTGGAGTCTTCAGACTTTACCCAATGCCCTCCCTCGCAAGGGTATTGGGGACGCAACAAGTACTAATTTTATACTTAGGATACTTTTTCATTCAAATTAATGTAATTATTAGGTATACACCATTACATGTATCCCTCAATGTATTTTTTGTTAAATCCATATTGATAGAAATTTATTCATGTGTAATGCTCCCATTGATGTTTTGGACATTTTCAAGTAGTCGATCATGATATCATCCTTTGAATCCTTAAACGCCGAAGTTTTCGTTTTCCTAACAGATGCTATTTTACTTGAATTTTAATCATGCAGAAAACCATCACGCTTTTATTACCTGTGACAGCATTTCTACCATCACCTGCTTCAGTCACACGCTGACCATTCACCTTCAACAATGATGATGGTTTGGGTTTAAATCTGCCCGCTATCTTTTGCTTCAGGCTTAGAGGTTTTAATATTCGATTCCCTTTGTCTCATCCTGGGTTAGAAGTCTTTTGTAGCCTCTGTCCTTGTTTCAACATTCTTGTTGATCACTTAGCTAATGGTGCACTCATTCGCAGTATGCTCGTCCGAAGAGCAGTCTTGCCAAATGGCGAATTGTGGAGGTAATGACGGAAAATAAATCTAAAGAGGGATCTCCATCATTTCAATTTCCGATTTCTACTTTAATCTGTCCGGAGCGGAAAATATTTCCGCTTAGTTATCAAGGTTGAAACTCTATTTTATCGGCATATAGATCTGTTTTATATTTATAATATGAAGCCTGTGTTTTTATATCTGTTGATCTGTATTGTATTTTAAACTAACATAACAAATTATATAAATTGTAAGTATATATTTGGTTAATTGGTGTATGTTTTGTTGGTTTTCGTTACCACAGCGTTTAAATGGGCCGTTCTCCTTACCAGGCGGAATTCTTAGACAGAACCATTGGCAAAAAAGCAGAAGAGGGAGATCCGATCAGGAACTTATATCTGTTATCTTGGCGTATCGCTTGTTTTCCATATCTGTTATAGAAAAGAATACTAATATTGGTTGACTCCACTAGTGGTTTTTGATTTATAACATTCTTACTCCTTTTATCTTTTCCTTTGATGACCTATAGAAGCCACTTTCCTTGAATCATAATCTAAAGGGATATCTCCGCCAGGTAAGATGTGATACTTCCTATCAGCACCAAAAGTCTCTACCAAGGCTCTATACCTAATATTTTCTAAAGGTAAAATGCAACCACTTCCCTAACTCATTTCCCTTTACATCCAAATGGTCTTACCAATAATGCTAGTCTTGGGTAGTGCCATAGCCTCTGTAACATGGTCTTCCACTGTCTTGGCATTGTGTTCTCTTGCGTGAGGGCACACTCGGGCATAATATTCTATCTTATTCTTCTTCCCTCTAGTTTTTTAAAGTTTATATAGTTTATATAGGAGATAGTTATCTTAATGTTGTTACTCTTCATAAAATATTCTATTTTTCCTCTTTTCCTTTCCTCGCTGGGCTATTTTCCCTGTTGAAGCCCCTGGGCTTATACCACCCTACTTTTCCCACCAGGGTTGTAGCTTAGCAAGTAATAATAATAATAATAATAATAATAATAATAATAATAATAATAATAATAATAATAATAATAATAATAATAACCATTATTATTATTATTATTATTATTATTATCATTATTAATATTATTATTATTATTATTATTATTATTATCATTATTATTATTAATAATAATAATAATGGATATTATTATTATTATTATTATTATTATTATTATTATTATTATTATCAATAATAATAATAATAATAATAATAATAATAATAATAATAATAATAATAATAATGGATATTCTTATTATTATTATTATTACTATTATTATTAATAATAATAATAATAATAATAATAATAATAATAACCATTATTATTATTATTATTATTATTATTATCATTATTAATATTATTATTATTATTATCATTATTATTATTAATAATAATAATAATGGATATTATTATTATTATTATTATTATTATTATTATTATTATCAATAATAATAATAATAATAATAATAATAATAATAATAATAATAATAATGGATATTCTTATTATTATTATTATTATTACTATTATTATTATTAATAATAATAATAATAATAATAATAATAATAATAATAATAATAATAATAATAATAATAATAATAATAAGCAGATTCACAGAAAAATAATTTGTACGATTACCTTTTCTTTTCATCTAAACGAAATTAAGCTAACCTTGTTAGTATTCACCCGTGTGATAAGAAATCCCGTGTATACATGTGTTCGACACAAAAATGAATAATTAATAACCGAATGATTGATTAGAATGAAAAAAAAGATGAAAAATCTTTTCACGAGTGATTGACATTCTTTATTGAAATCTAGATAGACTGATTGACAGCTATACTTGATAGTGATAAAATATATAACGGAAATATCGTTTTAGTAGAGAAATCAGAATTTGTTGAATCATAATACGATCAGCCATGTTAAATGGATTTCCGTTTCTTATAGACGTCAGGATTTCGTATATATATATTTTTTGAGCTGGTTTGCTGATGAAAATGTAATCCCAGCTTCATGAATGTTTTTGACGTGGTTCAATTATCAATAACAGTAAATATAAAGATTTTTTTTATGAAATATGAATAATTCTTAATTTTTATTAGTTAGATTACTTTTTGCAATGTTCTGTCTTGTTTCTCTTCCTCTTGTTTTATTAAAGTTTTTATAGTTTACATAAGAGAACATTAAAGAAACAAGAGGAAGAGAATAAAGATAGGATAGTGTGACCGCGTGTACCCTCAAGCAAGAGAGAACTCTACCCCAAGACAGTGGAAAACTATGGTACAGAGGCTATAGCACTACACAAGACTAGAGAACAATTATTTGATTTTGGAGTGTTTTTCTCCTAGAAAAGTTGCTTACCATAGCTAAAGAGACACTGAACAATTACAGTACAGTAGTTAACCCTTGAGCGAAGAAGAATTGTTTGGTAGTATTGGTGTAAGAGTACATAGGAGAATATGTAAGGAATAGGCCAGACTATTCGGTGTGTATGTGTGTGTGTAGGCAAGGGGAAATGGGCCGTAACCAGAGAGAAGAATCCAATCCAGTACTGTCTGGCCAGTCAAAGGACCCAATAACTACCGAGCGGTAGTATCTCAACGGATGGTTGGTCCCTGGCCACCCTACTACCTATATGGACAAGATATTGTTCTGCATCCAAGAAATCATAATTATCATACATGTTTAGATAGAGGCTATTGTTTGAAAGAAGAGAAAGGATAGAGGAGATAAGAGATCCCTAAGGAAACTCCCATGGAGGCAAAGATAGGGGCAGATAGAGACACGCCATGTTCATCAGAAAGAGAATAGTCGATCAATAAAAGGATAGAAGAAAAGGAGGTTTAGTTACAAGGTTCCCATCACACGCCTGTCTGTTGTTAAGGGGGATAACGTGCAATTCCATTCCTGTTATGTGAAAAAATCTTATTCTATAATCAATGGGAAGATTGATGCTCTCGGCATTGATTTAGTAGTGTTTTTTGGTACATAATACAACCATAGCTTGAATTATTCACTGCTTCCGATACATTATGTGGAACAGAGTAAAAAAAAAGTCTCGTAAACTACAAAATGTTGAGAAATAGAATCTAGACTAGATTATCATATATCTTACAAATCTCTTTGTTTGTGATTTGATATCCGTACCTATTTCTGTATGCAGTAATTCATATCATCTATCAATGTTTGAAACTATTTTCTGTTTTATATTTTATTTGAAGCACTTGGAATAAGCAGCACATGTACAGGACCATAACGGTACGCATTTCTCGGAGGATTCCTGTTGTCACTGGAATGATGGTATGGAATGTTTCATTCTTATCTGGAAAATTTCTTTCTATCAGGATATCACCAGCAATCCAGAATCTTTATCACACAGACACCTCGTAAAATGTTCAGTTAATACGCAGCGTGAAATTCTAATCTGTTTTCTAGTAAAGGCCCACTACAAACGAATTGTTTTGAAACCATGCGATTTAGAAATCAATGTAGTTCAATGAGGTCCTTTCCATACTATGGTTAATAACCATGCAGCAGAATAACCGGAAGTTAGCGACTTCCAAACCACATGCACTGCTAAACCGTGCGGTGCCGCACAGTTTAGAATACTTAAGGCCCCCTTCAAACGAGCAGTTTGTCTGTGCGGTTGCGACCTTGCGGCTTAGAAATCAATGTAGCTCAATGAGGTCCTTCACATACAACGGTTAATAACCGTGCGGCAGAATAACCGGACACGGTTAATAACCGTGCGGCAGAATAACCGGACACGGTTAATAACCGTGCGGCAGAATAACCGGACAGTAGTGACTTCCAAACCCCATGCACTGCTAAATCATGCGGTGCTGCACAGTTTAGAATACTTAAGAAGTTCATGGCTCCCTTCAGACGACAGGTTTATCACCCGTGCAGTAGCAGTGGTTCAGATGTTGAAGGGGCTAGTAGGCGTTCCTATTCTGCTGTTATTTTT
>NC_090736.1:2274914-2290850 GCF_036898095.1 Palaemon carinicauda | reverse complement strand
TGTTCCTCTATCAAAATTGGATATAGAAGTTTAACAGAGTTCTATGCAAGTCAAAATATTTAAGATATTTGCCATGGATGCTAATATGGTCTATGAATGAAAACTAACGAAGCTACAACAAATTTCAACAAAAAATAATTTACACATCATATGGCATTTCTTTTGGCCATCAAGGTTTATAAATTTCTTTTAAAGGTAAATCATCTCCTTACTGGAATATTATGCCCTAGATCCACTAAAGGTAACTACTATTCCCTTCATCCACAAATCGTAACTACTCTACCCTTGATCAACAAAAGGTAACTACTATTCCCTTCATCCACAAATCGTAACTACTCTACCCTTGATTCACAAAAGGTAACTACTATTCCCTTCATCCACAAATCGTAACTACTCTACCCTTGATCAACAAAAGGTAACTACTATTCCCTTCATCCACAAATCGTAACTACTCTACCCTTGATCCACAAAAGGTAACTACTATTCCCTTCATCCACAAATCGTAACTACTCTACCCTTGATCCACAAAAGGTAACTACCCCGTCCATAATCCATATAAGGTAACTACTCCACCTTTGATCCACAAAAGATAACTACCCCACCCTTGATCTACAAAAGGTAACGACTTAACCCTTGACCCAAAAAAGGTAACTACTCCACCCTTGATCCACAAAAGGTAACTACTTTACCCTTAATCCACAAAAGGTAATTATTCCACTTTTTATTCACAAAAGGTAACTACTTCACCCTGTATCCACAAAAGGTAATTATTCCAATCTTTATCCAAAAAAGTAACTACCCCACCCTTGATCCACAAAAGGTAACTACTTCACCCATGATCCACGAAAAGTAACTACTCCACCCTTGATCCACACAGCCTATTTACTCCACCCTTGATCAACAAAAGATAACTACTCTTCCCTTGATCCACAAAAGGTAACTACCCCTCCCTTGATCCACAAAAGGTAACTACTTCACCTTTGATCCACAAAAGATAGCCACTCCACCTTTGATCCACAAAAGGTAACTACTCTTCCCTTGATCCACAAAAGGTAACTACTTCACCCTTGATCCACAAAAGGTAGCCACTCCACCCTTGATCCACTAAAGGTAACTACTCTACCCTTGATCTAAAAAAGATAACTACTTCCCCCTTGATCCACAAAAGGTAACTACTTCACCCTTGATCCACAAAAGGTAACTAGTCCACCCTTGTTCCACAAAAGGCAACTACTCCACCTTGATCCACAAAAAGTAACTACTCCACCCTTGATCCACAAAAGGTAACTACTCCACCCTCGATCCACATAAGGTAACTACTCCACCCTTCATCCACAAAAGGTAACTACTCCCCCCTTGAACCACAAAAGGTAATTACTCCACCCTTGATCCACAAAAGGTAACTACTTCACCTTTGATCCACAAAAGATAGCCACTCCACCTTTGATCCACAAAAGGTAACTACTCTTCCCTTGATCCACAAAAGGTAACTACTTCACCCTTGATCCACAAAAGGTAGCCACTCCACCCTTGATCCACTAAAGGTAACTACTCTACCCTTGATCCAAAAAAGATAACTACTTCCCCCTTGATCCACAAAAGGTAACTACTTCACCCTTGATCCACAAAAGGTAACTAGTCCACCCTTGTTCCACAAAAGGTAACTAGTCCACCCTTGATCCACAAAAGGTAACTAGTCCACCCTTGATCCACAAAAGGTAACTAGTCCACCCTTGTTCCACAAAAGGTAACTACTCCACCTTGATCCACAAAAAGTAACTACTCCACCCTTGATCCACAAAAGGTAACTACTCCACCCTCGATCCACATAAGGTAACTACTCCACCCTTCATCCAAAAAAGGTAACTAGTCCACCCTTAATCTACAAAAGGTAACTACTCCACCCTTGATCCACAAAACGTAAATACTCCACCCTTCATCCAAAAAAGGTAACTACTCCACCCTTCATCCACAAAAGGTAACTACCCCACCCTTGATTCACAAAACATCTGAAAGGAGGTACAATACATAAGTATGGCACATGCAATATGAACACCAATGGCCTTAGACGATTGTGATGTGTCGTCTACAAGGTGAAAGAAGTGATAAGGTTAGCAAAGTCCTCCCCACAGTAAAAAAAAAAAAAAATGAAAAAAACAAATAAATGAAAAAATTAAGGGAAAAAGGGAAGCGACTTTATATGGAAATAAAGTTGGAAAGATGTGTTGAGTGCCAGAATTTATCTTATTTGGGTTTTTAGGACATCGTACGAAGCTGCTGAAAACGGATTTAAGGAGGATCCATAAAAAGGAAACGGCTTGATAACGAGGGAAGTTCACCACATCTTGAGAGAGAGAGAGAGAGAGAGAGAGAGAGAGAGAGTCGCCTTCCCCCAAAGACATATTCCTTCCATCTTCTCATTCAACTGAAAATTCCTAGTCTCTCCTCTTCGAGGTCTGTTTATTCTCTCCTGGATTAGTTTCCCTGGATAAAGAAACCCTTCTAGTCGCCCCCCACCCAAAGACCATTTTTTCATTAATCTTCGGCCGAGAATCAGAACTTTTCGATCTCCAATCTGTGATACATCTGGAGTCACGAAAGTCGACTTTTTCTTATCAGTGTTTTTTTGTCTTACCGGGGTAATCTTACCTTCATATAAAGGATTTTTTTTGTGGGTGGGGGGTCTTCATATTTTTTCTTTACTATGTTTTTATTACTACAATGTACAACATGCATTGCAAAAAAAAAAAAAAAAAAAAAAAAACTCCTTTCTTCATTGGGCTATTTTTTCCTTGTTGGAGCCTTTGCGCTAATAGCATCTTGCTTTTCCAACTAGGGTTGTAGCTTAGCTAATAATAATAATAATGATAATATTAATAATAATAATAATAATAATAATAATAATAATACGATTGGAGATTCCAGAAATACCAATTCCTGATTAAATAAAGATAAATATATTTTCCTAGTTACCTTCTTCACACAACTTCGTTTATTATTTTTGTTGACCTAAGATGCAGAGCTCCACTTTCTCCAAGTTAGATGCAATGTATCTAAAGGGGTCTATCCATTTTATATTTCACAAAACCATGTCACTTTCATTTGCATTATAAAGTGGTTATATTATTCTTTCCTTACAAATACGCATTGAAACAATTCAAACTCACAGGTAATTACTAAAATGCCTAAAACTATCACATAATCTTGACTTTATCAGAAAGGTGAAGGTTAGTTTTACCACAGCTGGAAACTTGTTTTTAATCTTATCTGGAAAACTTTCTGCTTTAAAAAGATAATAAAATCCAATTATTATACTCATTTCTCCCGTCTCCAGACATTGGTCTCTAGTCTTTGGTAGTGCCATAGCCTCTGTACCATAGTCTTCCACTGTCTTGGGTTAGAGTTCTCTTGCTTGAGGGTACACTCGGGCAAACTATTCTATCTTATTTCTCTTCCTCTTGTTTTGTTAACTGTTTATAGTTTGTTTAGAAATTTTTGATTTCAATGTTACTGTTCTTAAAATATTTTATTTTTCCCTGTTTCCTTTCCTCAGTGGGATATTTTCCCTGTTGGGGCCCTTGAGCTTATAGCATCCCGCTTTTTCAACTAAGGTTGTAGCTTAGCAAGTAATAATAATAATACAGAAAACTTATGAATAACAATCATCTGGAATGATGAAATCTTTTGGGCCCAGCCATTAATCACCACTTAAAGGTTTAAAGGTCGCTCATGAATGGCAGAGGCAAGGCTTTTTGCGTGTGGCTTTAGGCCACCTCAGTCAAGATTCCCTCTGACTTAACACCTCTCCTTTAATCGTCTTGAGACTATTATCTTTCCTCCTTTTATCACATCCTTCCTGTTTCCCACTTCACCCACGAAAGCTTTCGAACCGGATCAGTAGTTAATGCGACAGAATTAAGTTTAGATTTCCCTTGTGGGTTTCAGTGATTGCTCTCCTCGTCCTCTAGGGACGAGGATGAGACGTGTAATAGAGACACTTACATGGAAGGCCATTAATTTCCCCATTCTATTTTTTTCCTTATTGGAGTCCTTGGGGTTATAGCATCCCGCTTTTTCAACTAGGGTTGTGGCTTAGCAAATAATAATAATAATAATAATAATAATAATAATAATTAAATTATTACTGTAGCTTACCAATTATGATGATAATAATAATAATAAAGATAATAATAATGATAATAAAAATAATAATAATAATGATAATAACAACAACAACAACAACAACAACAATAATAATAATAATAATAACAATAATAATAATAATAATAATAATAATAATAGTTAGACTCGCAACATTGCCAAAATCACTTAAGAAATATGTATTTAAAAAGATTTCTTTATGTCAGAACGGAGGAGGAAAGGGATTGGCTCTGATCCCATACCCCCCCCTCTCCCATCAACCACCCACCCATCCCCCAACCCTACCCCTTAACCCCCCTCCCCCGCCAAAAAAAAGAGCAACACTACCTCATTACCCCTCGGACTTGTTCCAAAGCCTCTCTGGCCTGGAAGAAAATTTCCCCTTTCTTAAAATTACGCTCCACCAAACTCCTTTCTCTTTCTTCTTCCAGTCCGAAATAATCATGGCCGTCTCTCTTTCGGCTTCCAAAATACAAAATTTGTAACTCTATCTAATTTTAATTTTGAAGTTCCTCAAACATCCTATTTTAACTAATTTATCGGTCCTCTTTAAACTTATGGCCGTCTCTCTTTCAGCTTCCAAAATACAAAATTCGTAATTCTAGATAATTTTAATTTTGAAGTTCCTCGAAAATCCTATTTTAACTACTTTCTTGGTCCTCTTTATAATTATGGCCGTCTCTCTTTCGGCTTCCGAAATACAAGATTTGTAACTCTATGTAATTTTAATTTTGAAGTTCCTCGAAAATCCTATTTTAACTCCTTTCTTGGTCCTCTTTATAATTATGTCCGTCTCTCTTTCGGCTTCCAATATACAAAATTTGGAACTCTATTTAATTTTGATTTTGAGATTCCTCAAACATCCTATTTTAACTAATTTATCGGTCCTCTTTATAATTATGGCCGTCTCTCTTTCGGCTTCCAAAATACAAAATTTGTAACTAATTTTGATTTTGAGGTTACTGGAAAATCCTATCTTAACTACTTTCTTGGTCCACTTTTCTTTAAATCTTCCATGTCTCGTATTTGGACTTTTTTACTCAAACTCTATGGTACTTCATTGTCACCTTTTAATATCTATCATCAACATTCCAAATTAGTCCTCTCTCTCTCTCTCTCTCTCTCTCTCTCTCTCTATGAGGAATTGTTATGTGAATGGCTCTCTCTCTCTCTCTCTCTCTCTCATGAGGAATTGTTATGTGAATGTTTCTCTCTCTCTCTCTCTCTCTCTCTCTCTCTCTCTCCTTTAAAAGAGTATCATATGTGGCCCCACATTTTCTAGTCTTAACCACTACATGAAATATTCATATCATGATTTATCAATCATATTCTGATTCATTTAGTGTGTTCATAAACCCAGATGACACTTCTTTATTAATGCCTTGAGTTAAATAAAAAATAATAAAGACAATCTCACCCAAACGTGACATAGAACAATAACAACATTAACAACCATAGTTCATCAGGAGTAAATGTTTTTATGTTGACCACGCTGACATAAGTCTTTTTTTTAGTATATATATATTAATTATCCGTTTTGATATTGCTGTTTTTTTTTAATATCTTATTTCAATTTCTTCATTACTTCTATTATCGTTTAATTATTACCTTATTTCCTTTCCTCACTGGTCTATTTTCTTGTTGGAGCACTTGGGCTTATAGCATCTTGCTTTTCTAACTAGGGTTGCAGCTTGGCTAAGAATAATGATGATAATAATAATAAGGAGGTGCCAATGTCATACCCAGCTACGTCTATAGTTTAAAGGTTTAAAGGTCACCCATGAATGGCAGAAGGAAGGGACAGTGACATTGCCCTATCAAGCAGGACAATGCCCTAGAGACTGACCATATAAACATATGATCAGCGCCCAAGCCCCCTCTCCACCCATCATTTGTACAAGAGCAAGGAGGGCCCCTAGCATAAAATGATCTCCATTAGGCCAACCTGGATCCATTAACAGAAGGACAAAAGTTGCTCCCGGTAGGGTAATGGCGGTCCTTAATGGTCAAAGTTTAGTTCTACGGCTTCGCCAACAAGATCCTTCAAGGCTTTTTCATTAGGAAGGTTCCAAATGGGGATTTCGTGTTCGTTATTCAGTCGTCTTTCCTTTCTTATCCTTTAACATATATTTGCGATTAGATTTTTGTTTATTTCATTAGGTTTAGGTCTCTCTATCTCTCTCTCTCTCTCTCTCTCTCTCTCTCTCTCTCTCTTTATATATATGTATATATAAAGTATATATATATATATATATATATACATATATTTATATGTATATTTATTTATTCATATATACATAAATATATATATAATATATGTATATACATATATATTTATATATATATATATATATATACAGTAAATATATATATGTATATATATATATATATATGTATATATTTATGTATATATATATATATATATATACATACACGTTTAACTTGTATATCCAAGTGTATGTCTTTTATATCAAATAGTACTATGAATAGATGTAATCTCCTGGTTCTTAGGATGACTTATGATATTAAGAATAAGATTGTTACCACTTTCTCATCTATGCCTTGTATATGAGAGTATAATACCGACTTACACTAATATTTATTCCCTATACTTATGAATATGTTGTCCTTAGATCTGTTTTTCATGTTATATTTGATGTATTAAATGTTTACTCTCATCCTCAGGCTATTAAACTCACATGTCTCAAACTGTCGACTTAAGGGCGCCAGGACTCCTCGCTGATGCGAGGAAGGACGCCGGTGACTGGTACAACATAGGAGCATACGCTTCCGGGGTCTAAGCGATGTCAGACAGGGCAGTCGATCAGGACTACGGTCTACCCCAAGGGGTCTAAGCGATGTCAGGCAGGGCAGCCGATCGGGACTACGATCTACCCCAAAGTCAAAGCAAAGTCCTTCAAAAGAAGGCAACCGTGCTTACCCCATACAAAAGTGGGAAAAAAAAACACGTTAATAGAGGAAGACTTAGATCATTAAGATTATATGTTTGTACGCACATATGCATGTGCAGTATAAACATTCGTTTGTTACTAAAATAACTTCATTAAAATGTTAAGATTTAATTATTATTTTTTTTTTTTTTTTACTTTTCCATTTTGGCTTTATCATTAGAAGCATCAGTTTCTTTGACATTAATTTTTTTCATTATAGTTTTTTCTCTTTTCCAGGTCCAAAAATATCTACCAAAAATTTTCATATTCTTACCTTCTTTTCTGAAATAAGAAAAGCCTTTTTCGCATTTTTTTCCATTATAAAAATTTCAATCTCAAAATGTACAAATTATTTTTTTCTCCAAGTATTTTATTTCTAAAAGACATTTCCTTGTCCTCTCCTTTCCTGGTATTTGATTCAAGTATTTCAAAAATATTTGGCAATCTATTTACTGCGCCAATGTTGAGTGATTTGTCAATTTTGCCATCATTGTTCTTATTTGCTACCGCCCTTATTGATTACAAAAAAAAAAAAAAAAAAAAAAAAAAATAAATAAATAAAAAAAAAAATTATTTTAGTTTATTTATTCTGTTTATAAATTTTTTTTAAAATTCATGGCGTCATAATTGATCGATTTAGGACTGTGGTGACCTATGTGGTAAAGTCCCTGACTGGTGATCGCCAAATTGGGATTCGAGTCCCTTTGGTCGCAGCAACCTCACCCTCCTTCTGAGCTAAGGATTTGGATGGGTGGGGGGGGGGGGGGGAGTTTGGGGGAGCCTATAGATCTACCTGCTGAGTCACCAGCACCAATTGCCTGGCTCTCCTTGGTCTTAGCTTAGGTGGAGAGGAGGTTTAGGCGCTGATTATTATTATTATTATTATTATTATTATTATTACTTGCAAAGCTACAATCCTAGTTGGAAAAGCAGGATGCTATAAGCCCTGGGGTCCTAACAGAGAAAATAGCCCAGGGAGGAAAGGAAACAAAGAAAAATAAGATATTTCAAGAAGAGCAACAACACTAAAATAAATATTTCATATATAAACTATAAAACCTTCAACAAAACTAGAGGAAGAGAAATAAGATAGAATAGTGTCCCCGAGTGTACCCTTTTTATAAGCATATACGGTCAGTCTCTAGGGCATTGTCCTGCTCGATAGGTCAAAATCACTATAAATAAGTTAGATTAGTGTCCCCGAGTGTACCCTTTTTATAAGCATATACGGTCAGTCTCTAGGGCATTGTCCTGCTCGATAGGTCAAAATCACTATCCCATGCCTCTGCCATTCATGAGTGACCTTTAACCTTTCAAATCGCTAGTATTGTTGTATCCGGTCACCGCCGCTTTGACCTCTCCATTAGGAAGGGAGACGCGACCTGATCCAACCTTTGATGCTGGGTCTCGATCAAGCCATCAAACTCTTGCATAAATTGTCACCTTTAATAGAGAGCAGCAGCATTTTTCAAAACGCCATTTCGCTTCCACATATATCCGTAGTCCGGGAAAAAAAAAAATCAGGGTGTATTTTTGGAGGCCTGAATTTTATGGTAATCGAAGGCCACAGTGCAAAAAACGGCCCGTGGTTATTATTATTATCATTATTATTATTATTATTATTATTATTATTATCATTATTAATATTATTATTATTATTTTCATTATTATTATTATTATTATCATTATTATTATTATTATTGTTATTATTATTGTTATTATTATTATCATTATTATTATTATTATTATTATTATTATTATTATTATTATTAATTTTATTATTATTATCATTTTTATTATCATTATTATTATTATTATTGTTTTCATTATTATCATTATTATTATTATTATTATTATTATTATTATTAGTATTATTATTATCATTATCATTATTATTATTTGCTAAGCTATAACCTTAGTTGGAAAAGCAGAATGCTATAAGCAAGAGAGACCCAACAGGGAAAATAGCCCAGTTAGGAGAGGAAATAAGGAAAACTACTAGAAAAATAACTAACAAATAAAATAAAAAAATCTAAGGACAGTAACATTAAAATAAATAATTCCTATACAAACAATAAAAACTTTAAAAAACAACAAGTGGAATGTAAATAAGATAGACCAGTGTGCCAGATTGTACCCTCAAGCAAGAGAACGCTAACCCAAGATAGTGGAAGAATATGGTACAGAGGCTATGACACTACCCAAGACTAGGGAAACAATGGTTTGATTTTGGAGTGTCTTCCTCCTAGAAGAGCTTTGTGGGAACTGGGAAAACGAGATTGTATTTTCATTCGCTGAATGGTTCGAACAGATTTTAGGCTGTAAATAGTGTCAAATTATGTTGGATAAGAAATGTGATATTCTACGAACTGTTAATAAAATCGAACCCTATAGATTAGAACTTTATCAAATACTACAGTGTTTTGGATTCATTATAAAGCAGAGCTAATTAAAATAATTATTCTTAATTCTTCAAATGATTCATGTACACATCATTTCCGATTATGAAAAAGAAACTTTTTAAAACAAAATAACTAAAGTCATATTTAATAACGAAATAACAACAACATTAACAACAAGTAAAGTTGTCGACATATTCGTGATGCCAGTTTCATACCCAGCTATGTCTATAGTTTAAAAGCTTAAAAGCCACTCATGATTGACAGAGGCAAGGGACAGTGACATTGCCCAAGCAAGCTGGACAATACCCTAGAGACTAACCATATACACATATGATCAGCGCCCAAACCCACTCTCCCCCCTAGCTAGGACCAAGGAAGGCCCGGCAATAGCTGCTTATGACTCAGCAGATAAACCTATAGGCATCTCTCCTAACCCCTCTCCTTAACTCACAAAGATAGTGAGATTGCAGCGACCAAAGGAACTAACGAGTCTGAGCGGGATTCGAACCTAGTCCGGCGATCACTAGGCAAGGACGTTACCACAATCCATCCATAATCAAGACTTACGAGAGATGATCCCGAACACCATTCACATGAATAATAATAATAATAATAATAATAATAATAATAATAATAATAATAGGGAAGTGGGGAATATGGGGAAAGGAAGAGTACCCCTGGATACAATCCAGTTTATAGTTGAAAGGCAGGTACTCGGGATGGGAAAGATTAAGGAAATAGGGAGAAAGAGAAGTACAGGAGAAGAATAAAAGAGAGGGGCAGACCCTCTTGCGATATTAGGGAATTGGTATTAATATCTTTATATTCATTCGAACACCATTAAGTTCTTGTGGTGTTTTATGTGATGGCCAACTGAACATATACTCAGAGCAATCATTTATGTTACCTTCAACTACAAAGATCTCTATTATTAGATTTAGGTATATATTAGTTTTTTATTTAAATAACTAAACAGTATCAATATCTTGACTGTCGATTCTCTGTATCTCAAAGAAAATTACATACACAAATATATAAACCTCATATACTTTGGTAAGAATTTTAACCCTCGTGACTATAGCGAAGGAACATCCTGACAGACCTTGTTCATTTTATATTCCTTTTTGCAATTAATCGTGGATAAAAATTAAATATTTTTTATGTTGTTTTCCTCCTGACATCAAGATTTCATAGAATTATCTAACCTTATACTTTAGTAAACCTCAAAGAGAGAGAGAGAGAGAGAGAGAGAGAGAGAGAGAAGCATATCTATTCTAAATTACATTCCTCGATCGGTCCCTAGTTGGAAAAGCAGGATGCTATAAGCCCAGGGGCTCCAACAGGGAAAATAGCCCAGTGAGGGAAGGAAACCAGGAAAAATAAAAGACTTAAAAAACAATAACAATATTAAAATATTCCAGATCCCTGAAGCCAAATATCAATCGCCTTGAAATCTATATAAAAGATCGATAATCTAATCGAAAATCCCTGAAGGTGACTTATAAAAACAAACTGATTTTAAATTGGTTTCCGTTGCCAAGCTACACCACGGAGAAAAAAAAAGTGATTAGGAAAAAATACACTGAACTTTTCATCTCTGACCATTTTTTTTTTCAATGATGGTCTGAGGTTCCCAAGCATGAATTTTCAATTTAGTTCACTGATTCCTTTTTCTTCCTCTGGATATCCCAAGACACGAATTGACTGATATTCTTTTCCATCATAAAATATATTAGTAAAGAGATAACAAAAATTATACAAAACTTTACGAAATAGTAAAACGAATATTGTAAATTTTAAGAAAACATTCGACAGATACGTGAGAGAAAGGTATTGAATCTCACCGAAATAAATTGAAACCTTGGATGTGTCGTCAGGAATTACTTTAAATTCTCATTGGCTGTTTACTAACTCGTCAATTTTTTGTTTGATCTATGACTAATTCCTAAACACAATCTAATGAAATTATTTTCAAGATATTTCTACATTACTAAGCTCATTCATAGAAACACAGTCTTGAACAAGATGATTGAAAATACATTTGAGCCTAAATGCTTCAACTAAATACTAATGCATTTATTCATTTTAATATCATTCCTTATATTTTATTAAAGATTACTTTCCTTTACTATACAAGCGTTCAATTTAACAAGTTTAGTGTTTAGGTTTAAGAAATTATAATTTTCTGACTAAATGGAATATTATTCAATCCTTAGTGCAGGAGGCATATCGTCATCTCGTATACTTGGTTATTCAGTATATCAATACTCTCTCTCTCTCTCTCTCTCTCTCTCTCTCTCTCTCTCTCTCTCTCTCTCTCTCTCTCTCTCTCTCTCTCAGAAAAAGAAGAAGAACAACAACAACAACAAAAACAACATCTCCCTCTCTCTCTCTCTCTCTCTCTCTCTCTCTCTCTCTCTCTCTCTCTCTCTCTCAGAAGAAGAAGAAGAACAACAACAACAACAACTCACTCTCTCTCTCTCTCTCTCTCTCTCTCTCTCTCTCTCTCTCTCTCTCTCTCTTTCTCTGCGTGTGTGTGTGACACAAACATGCACAGGTTAAATATGTTAAATGAGCTTCTCATCTATAAAATTCTCTCTCTCTCTCTCTCTCTCTCTCTCTCTCTCTCTCTCTCTCTCTCTCTCTCTCTCTCTCTCTCTCTCTACGGCACAAACCCTATACCCAACCGAACTTTGCCAATCTCACCCAAAAGCAGAACAGCAAGAATTTTGGGGTTTTGTTCCCTTGCGCCCTACAGGAGTAATAAAGTGTTTACCGATTGCCTCAAATCAAGGGGGTCCTCCTCCATACACGTCTACATACACACATTGCAACGCAGAGGGGCAAGAACAGCAAAAGTCGAGGCCAGGTTATTGGTCTGTCGAAAGACCCTGCACTCAATACTGCCGAAGGGGGAGGAAGAGGGAGTTGCCTCAAATTGCAAACAATATTTGAGAGAAAAAAGGGACAAGAGTGATATCGTAGATATTGAAGTGGAAAATCTTTTTTTAGGGAGGATTTAAAAACGGGGTTTAATTGATTTTTCTTATCCGGGAATTGAGTCCCTGAACCCTCTGAGTGGTTGTTGCTTTTCTATGAAAATTGAATATCAAAACAGGAAAACCCGTTGAAGTCTTGAACAAGCAATAGTCCATGTTATTGCATCGACTCGTTTTTTATTATCATTTATTCTTATTTATTATTATTTATCATTTGACGTCTTTCGTCTCGTAATGTCCATCAGCTGAATTCACATCGAATGTTTTTTTTTTTTTTTTTTTTTTTAATATAATGACTGGACAGTCTTGTATCTAATTTTTTCGTTCCTAAGCATCTTAGCTAGATCTAGATTTTTTTTCCAAATAAACTTTTATGCTGTTCCAGCCACCCGTTGAGATACTACCGCTAGAGAGGAATGGAGTCCTTTGTCTAGTCAGACAGCAGTACATTGGATTCTTGACTCTGTTTACGGTTCACTTTCCCTTCTGCACATACACCGAATAGTCTGGCCTATTCTTCACATATTCTCGTCTGTCCTCATACACCTGGCAACGCTGAGATTACCAAACAATTCTTCTTCACCCAAGGGGTTAACTACTGTTCTGTAATTTTTCAGTGGCTACTTACCTCTTGGTAAAGGTAGAAGAGACTCTTTAGCTATGGTAAGCAGCTCTTCTTGGAGAAGGACAATCTAACATCAAAGCATTGTTCTCTTGTCTTGGATAGTGCCACGGCCTCTGTACCATGGTCTTCCACTGTCTTGGGTTAGAGTCCTCTTGCTTGAGGGTACAGTAGGCCACAATATACTATCTAATTTCTCCTTCTCTTGTTTTGTTATTTTTTTTTAAAGTGTATATATGAAATATTTATTTTAATGTTGTTACTGCTCTTAAAACATTTTATTTTTCCTTGTTTCATTTCCTCAGTGGGCTATTTTCCTTGTTGGAGCTCCTAGGCTTATAGCATCCTACTTTTCAAACTAGGGTAGTTGTTGAGCAAGTAATAATAATAATAATAATAATAATAATAATAATAATAATAATAATAATAATAATAATAATAATATAACCTCATTGATCACATTTGATCAAGGTTCGCATACAAGTTACACCATCTGAAACGTCTCTTTTACTCACACTTTGTACATCATACGAAATATTGAAGCTAGTTCATTTGCTACAGATGCAAACATAAAAAGAAGTCATAAAAGTTAATGTTAAATCATTGAAAAAAACTGAAATATTGGACTATTGAAATAGATTCACCATTTACAAGCATTCATATCCTATAAAGAAATACTAAGAATGAATGTTAAATCCTTTGAAAAACTGCAACATTAGGCTACTGAAATGCACTCACCATTTACAAGCATTCATATCCTATAAAGAAATACTAAGAATGAATGTTAAATCAGTATAAAAACTGCAATATTCGTCTACTGAAATAGATTCACCGTTTACAAGTATTCACATCCTATAAAGAAATACTAAAAATTAATCATAAATCATTGAAAATACTGCAATAGACTGAAATACACTCACCATTTACAAGCATTCATATCCTATAAAGAAATCCTAAATATGAATGTTAAATCATTGAAAAAACTGCAATATTGGAGTACAGAAGTACACTCACCATTTAAAAGCATTCATATCCTATAAAAAAATACTAAAAATGAATGTTGAATCAGTATAAAAACTGCAATATTCGTCTACTGAAATAGATTCACCGTTACTAGAAACATTTCCCCCATAAATAACGTTTGGGAAAAAAGAAAAAGAGAGTAAATTGGTTGATGGATACGTGCTGAAAGCCCGTAAATCATTGGCCCATCCGCCATGATTTATTGCTGCTTTAAACGATGCAATCAACAGCTTATAAGTAACGTGTATAGATTTTTTTCTCCTAGGGATATTATGTTTATCAATACATGCAGGTACTGATTTAACTAAAAGCGTCCATTACAGAAACAATTTATTAATAAATCTTTTTTTTTTTAATTCTTTTAGATCTTTTGATTCATTTTTTTGCATTGGGTGGTTCCCTTAGTTACTATTTTATAATCAAATGAAATTTCGCATGTTGCCACTTGTGATTCTTTTCATAGATGCATTAGCTGAGCCCAGACATGAAGGAAAGTACGTTGATATGATGTACCATTACAGAAACAATTTATTAATAAATCTTTTTTTTTTTTTAATTCTTTTAGATCTTTTGATTAATTTTTTGCATCGAGTGGTTTCTTTAGTTACTATTTTATAATCAAATGAAATTTCGTATGTTGCCACATGTGATTCTTTTCATAAATGCTGAGTCCAGACATAAAGGAAAGTACGTTGATATCATGTAGTTTATTTCTGGGGTAATGATTATCTGTGCAATATCTATTGATAAAAGATGGATTTCTATAATCATTCAATAACTGAAAGTTTAGAGGCCGCTCCTGAATGGCAGGGGGCAGGAGACAGTGACAATGCACTAGACAATGACCATATATACTGTACATATGATCAGCGCCCAAGCCCTCTCTCCATCCAAGCTGAGACCAAGGAGGGCCAGGCAATGGCTGCTAATGACTCAGAAGATACACCTATAGGCTCCCCTAAACGGCAACCCCTCCCCCCCCCCATCTTTAGCTCATAAGGATGGCGCGGTTGCAGCGACCAAATAACTAAAGAGTTTGAGCGGGACTCGAACCCCAGTCTGGCGTTCACCAATCAGGGACGTTACCACATCGGCCACCACAGCCCTAAAAAAAGATATTATGTGGATGTTTTTCGTTTCTCTTAAAAGCGTTTTGCTCAATGGTATGCCATTTAATCCTGTTTATAATGACCAGTGCCATAAAATAATCAGCATTTTACTCAGTTAAAATTTATTTGCTCTTTCTAACTCCCTTGGAACTCGGCGCAGTGTGTTAATTATTCACATCTATTCGCTAGCTTTCTGTGCTAGCGAATACCAATGTTTTCAAGCAAACAATGAAAACTGAACTCATTGCATTCAATTTTAACTTGACCAAACACATTTACGATATCAATAATCTGATCTTTATTTGCATTGTGATATACAATAGAAAATAACTTCTGTAGTAGAAGATAAATATCATTAGTTCCTTCAGTCATATTATTCTACAAAGTTCTCGTTTTAAAAGAATCGTTTAGTTCCCTCAGTCCTATTATTCTACGAAGTTCTCGTTTTACAAGATTCGTTAGGAAAGTAAAATCAATTGTCTCTCGGGGGACATATTGGTGCCTTTTCCATCTCTTGATTTTCTCTTTGAAAATTTAGTTATTCATCTCACTCAAGAGGGTACGAAAGACTCTAGCTATTGTACCAACCGTGTGTCACACGATCGTACATAGTAATGACATTTCATTTTTGTGTATATATTATGCTTGTATCTTCGCTCTCCCCTCGCA
>NC_090736.1:2249914-2267414 GCF_036898095.1 Palaemon carinicauda | reverse complement strand
CGAAAGTTTGAATATTCAGTGAATCAATCATAATGATCGCATACGTAATGTTGATTTAAATTTTTAAACCATTCGTATGAGCGCTCTGGCTTTTTCTTGGAAATCTTTTTGGTGAATTTTTTTAGAAAAATATTGAAAATTATTTGATATTGCTCAAGTATTTCTTTAAGTAACTAGAAATTTCACCGACGTTTAATTTTGATAATAATAATTTTAATAAAATAATTTTAATAATTTCAACAATAATAATTTTAATAATTAAAATAATAATGATAATTTTAATTATTTTAATAATGATAATAATTCTAATAATTTCAATAATAATGGTCATTTTAACATTTTAATAATAATAGTAATCTTAATAACTTTAATATTAAAAATTATAATTTTAATCATTTTAATCACTTTAATAATTTCAATAAAAATAATTCTAATAATTTCAATAATAATAATAATAATTTTAATAATATTAATAAGAATAATAATCTTAACAATTTCAATAATAATGATAATCTTGATAATTTCAATAATTTTTAAAAATTCAGTAATTTTAATATTAATAGGCTTTGCATTAATTGCTAGTGGTGTAATACCCAGTGAATTTAGTCTTCTGGAAACGATCTAAACACCGATGTTTGTAACCGAAACATTGATTTAGAATTATGCAGTGTGATACTAATAAATACAATTTAAATTAAAGGAGGAAGGAGTCTAAGATAAGTCTATTAAAATTAGGATTTTTTAAAGGTTATATCATTGATATGGGATGTTGGAGCAACAGTATTAGTACAACTCTAACAGTAGTTTAAAGGTTTAAAGGTCGCTCATGAATAGCAGGGGCAAGGGACAGCGACATTGCCCTACTGAGTGAACATATACATGATCAGTGTTCAAGCCCCCTCTCCACTCAAGCTAGGAACAAGGAGAGCTAGGCAATAGCTGCTCATGACTCAGCAGATAGACCTATAGGCTTCCCCAAACACCCCATCCTTAGCTCACAAGGATAGTAGGACTCGGACCCCAGTCTGGCGTTCACCAGTCAGGGACGTTACCGCATCGGCCACCACAATCGTAGTATTAGTTTATTAAATTAATATTTCAAATGTAGCTCTATTCACTTACTATCACATGAATTCATGTTATGATATGTTCCATAAGTTACACTGTTAAAAATTTGCTGTAATAAAAAAAAAAAAAAAATCCTGGAATAAATGTTGCCAGATTTTTACCGTTTTCAAAACCGATATATTGATAAGGAGTGGTATTACGGTCACCAACCCGTAGGATAATAGCAAAGTTTGGTAAAAATTACAGTTTGCTTGTATCTAACAGAAATACTGTTATTATTATTATTATTATTATTATTATTATTATTATTATTATTATTACTAGCCAAGCTACAACCCTGGTTGGAAAAGCAAGATGCTATAAGCCCAAGGGCTCCAATAGGGAAAAATAGCCCGGTGAGGAAAGGAAATAAGGAAATAAATAAATGATGAGAATAAATTAACAATAAATCATTCTAAAAACAGTAACAACGTCAAAATAGATATGTCCTATATAAACTATTAACAACGTCAAAAACATATATGTCAAAACTATAAAAAGACTCATGTCAGCCTGGTCAACATAAAAACATTTGCTCCAACTTTGAATTTTTGAAGTTCTACTGATTCAACTACCCGATTAGGAAGATCATAGATACATTAAATCTATAGCAATTGCTTAAATGGATTTTAAATCATTTCACGAACAGGATGAAGATCAAGAACCTGGATCCTATATGACCTTTATTTGACCTATATTTTGAGGTAATATTTACAGCGATTTTGGAAAAAGTTTATTGCGTTTTTTTCTAATTATTTATTGTCTGTTAAAACAGAATTGAAAAGGTAAATTGAATGCTACGAATATATCTCGGGTTTGATTGGATGATTTGTTTTTTATTTGATACAGAAATATTAATCTAAATGTTATTAAAGATTTACGGGTTTTGGTGGCCGATACGGTAACGTCCATGATTACTTCAATTTTTTTTAGTGAGGCAGATTTGCACCGACTCGCAGGGGTGTCCTTTTAGCTCGGAGAAGTTTCCTGATCGCTGATTGGTTGGACAAGATAATTCTAACCAATCAGCGATCAGGAAACTATTCCGAGCTAAAGGAGCACCCCTGCGAGTCGGTGCAAATCTGCCTCACTAAAGAAAATTGACTATAGTGAACGCCAGACTGGGGTTCCAGTGCCGCTCAAACTCTTTAGCTCCTATGGTCGCTGCAACCTTAACATCTTTGTGACTTAAGGGTGGGGTGAGGGTTTGGGGGAGCCTATAGGTTTATCTGCTGAATCATCAGCAGCCATTGCCTGGCCATCCTTGGTCCTGACTTGAGTGGAGAGGGGGTTTGGGCGCTGATCATATGTAGATGTTGTCAGTCTCTAGGGCTTTGTCCTGCTTGCTAGGCAATGTCACTGTCTTTTACGGATTGGTGACCGTAATATCACTCCTTTACGTTAATATATCCGTTTCTAAAACGGTAAAAATCCTGGAATCGATGTTGACAGACATTTACCGTTTTTTTTAATGCAAATTATTAACAGTGTAGGGGAAAATTAAGGTCGCCTATATTTTACTGAAATACGGCTGAGAACCGTATATATTTACGGAAAATTGCTGATTAACATTACAGTTTTTTAAGTGTAGCTACACAAAGACATGGCATGCGAAATCCTACTGTTAACGTGAGCAATAAAACATCATAATGACTGCAAAGAAAATATGAGGAAAAGAAAAGGCAAGTTTAGCGGCATTATTGTGTTTGCGAAACATGGAAATATGCAATTACCATACGGAAAATATGATGTCATAACGATAAAATTCGCATGCTTATCTTCATTTGGGGTTGTGGTGGCCGATGTGGTAACGTCCCTAACTGGTGAACGCAAGACTGGGGTTCAAGTCCCGCTCAAACTCGTTGGTTTCTTTGGTCGCTTCAACCTCACCATCCTTGTGAGTTAAGGATGGGGTGTTTGGGAGCCTATAGGTCTTTCTGCTGAGTCATCAGCAGCCATTGCCTGGCCCCCCTTGGCCCTAGCTTAGATGGAGAGGGTGCTTGAGCGCTGATCATACGTACATATGGTCAGTCTCTAGGGCATTGTCCTGCTTGATAGGGCAATGTCACTGTCCCTGGCCTCTGCCATTCATGAGTGGCCTTTAAACCTTTAAACCTTTAAACCTTTACTGTACGGTGGAAGATAACAAATAACAAGATTATAATGCTTCGCTTATTACCATTATGTTAAACATTTCCATTAAAAAAAAAACGGCAAATGACTGGTAGCTTTTATTCCAGGATTTTTACCGTTTTAAAAACGGATATATTAACGTAAACGAGTGATATTACGGTCACCAACCCGTAAAAGATAATAACAAATTAAGGTAAAATTACGGTCACTTGTATTTTACTGAAATACGTCAGAGACCAGTATATTTTCAAGAAGAATTTTCAGTTAAAATTACTGTTTTTTAACACAATAACAAAGAAAGATGAAATTACGGTCACTTATATTTTACTGAAATACAGCTGAGACCAGTATATTTTCGAGAATTTTGATTTAAAATTACTGTTTTTTAACACAATAACAAAAAAAAGATAAAATTACGGTCACTTGTATTTTACTGAAATACGTCAGAGAACAGTATATTTTCAAGAAGAATTTTCAATTAAAATTACGTTTTTTTAACACAATAACAAAGAAAGGTAAAATTACGGTCACTTATATTTTACTGAAATACATCTGAGACCAGTATATTTTCGAGAATTTTGATTTAAAATTACTGTTTTTTAACACAATAACAAAAAAAGATAAAATTACGGTCACTTGTATTTTACTGAAATACGTCAGAGAACAGTATATTTTCAAGAAGAATTTTCAATTAAAATTACGTTTTTTTAACACAATAACAAAGAAAGGTAAAATTACGGTCACTTATATTTTACTGAAATACATCTGAGACCAGTATATTTTCGAGAATTTTGATTTAAAATTACTGTTTTTTAACACAATAACAAAAAAAGATAAAATTACGGTCACTTGTATTTTACTGAAATACGTCAGAGAACAGTATATTTTCAAGAAGAATTTTCAATTAAAATTACGTTTTTTTAACACAATAACAAAGAAAGGTAAAATTACGGTCACTTATATTTTACTGAAATACGGCTGAGAACAGTATATGTCACTTATATGTTTTCACATTGAACAAAAGGTCCTCAGTTTACAAACTTAATAGGTTTGAAGAAGCGGTTTGTAAGTTTTTTTTTTTTTTTTTTTTTTTTTTTTTTTTTTTTTTTTTTTTTTTTTTTTTTTTTTGCCCAGGTACGCCTAACTCCCATGCCTACGATTTCCCGCGGCAACGTGTTTGCCTAGCATTCGCGTGGCAGCAGATCGATCCCAGCCCGGAACTGTGAGTTTAAGCTGTTTACTGGGGAGCCCACTGCTGTGGTTGGGCAACACAGTGGGGAGGGGGCGCTTGCCCGGCTGACGCTCTGGTGAGCATCTATTCTGATGGGACTAGAACTGAAACCAAACACATTTAACCTTTAACCTTTAAATAGTCCCGTTTCAAATGAAATAAATATCAGGTTATTTCAAAGGTAATTTTGCGTCTGTATTAGATTGTGTAATATTTCTATTACGGTATTTCATTATCCTATTACAGTATACAAACTTTTGATACGATATCTGAGATATATGATTTCAGTTGGAAATGGGTTTGTACTTCCGAGTGTTTGTAAGTCGAATGTTTGTAAGACAAATAATTGTAAGTCGAATGTTTGTAAGTCGAGTGTTTATAAGTTGAATGTTTGTTACTCGAATGTTTGTAAGACGAATGTTTGTAAGACGGCTGTTTGTAAGTCGAGTGTTTGTAAGTTGAATGTTTGTAAATCGAATGTTTGAAAGTTGGATGTTTGTAAGTCGAATGTTTGTAAGTCGAATGTTTGAAAGTTGGATGTTTGCGAGTCGAATGTTTGTAAGTCGAATGTTTGTAAGACGAATGTTTGTAAGTCGAATGTTTGTAAGTCGAATGTTTGTAAGACGAATGTTTGTTAGTCGAGTGTTTGTAAGTCGAATGTTTGTTAGTCGAGTATTTGTGAGTTGAATGTTAGTACGTCAGATGTTTGACAGTTGGATGATTGTAGGTCGAATGTTTGTAAGTTGAAGGTTTGAAAGTTGGATGTTTGTAAGTAGAATGTTTGTAAGTTGAATGTATGAAAGTTGGATGTTTGAAAGTTGGATGTTTGTAAGTCGAATTTTTTGTAAGCCGAATTTTTGTAAGTCGAATATTTGTAAGTCGAGTGTTACTAAGTTGATGATCTGTATCATATCTTTGATGGAAATACGAATCATTATGTTTGTCTGATGATTTATTTTCAACATGTAACCTTCATTGATAAAAAAAAAAGCCAAGAGACAATGTTACAATAGAAGGTTTTTATATGTAGTTTTTTTTTTCAGTGTTTTTTTACCAACATATCATCTATTCTAGTTCCTTCCAGGAGCATTTTATCTTCAAAGTGAAGAGTGCCGTGATGAAAAAGAAATGAGACCTGGTGGAAGAATGTTTTTTTTTTTTAACAATTTCATTGGTAAAATTGGATCGATGTCTCAGATTGATAATCCATTCTCATGATATACTGACCATTAACAAACTATTAAACATTTATCTTTGATATTTTAGCCTCGATGAAACGCACTTCAAAATAAAAAAGAATGAGACGAGTGGTTATAAAATATAAATTTCTGATATTTTAGCCTCGATGAAACGCACTTCAAAATAAAAAAGAATGAGACGAGTGGTTATAAAATATAAATTTCTGATATTTTAGCCTCGATGAAACGCACTTCAAAATAAAAAAGAATGAGACGAGTGGTTATAAAATATAAATTTCTGATATTTTAGCCTCGATGAAACGCACTTCAAAATAAAAAAGAATGAGACGAGTAGCTATAAAATATAAATTTCTGATATTTTAGCCTCGATGAAACGCACTTCAAAATAAAAAAGAATGAGACGAGTAGCTATAAAATATAAATTTCTGATATTTTAGCCTCGATGAAACGCACTTCAAAATAAAAAAGAATGAGACGAGTAGCTATAAAATATAAATTTCTGATATTTTAGCCTCGATGAAACGCACTTCAAAATAAAAAAGAATGAGACGAGTGGTTATAAAATATAAATTTCTGATATTTTAGCCTCGATGAAACGCACTTCAAAATAAAAAAGAATGAGACGAGTAGCTATAAAATATAAATTTCTGATATTTTAGCCTCGATGAAACGCACTTCAAAATAAAAAAGAATGAGACGAGTAGCTATAAAATATAAATTTCTGATATTTTAGCCTCGATGAAACGCACTTCAAAATAAAAAAGAATGAGACGAGTAGCTATAAAATATAAATTTCTGATATTTTAGCCTCGATGAAACGCACTTCAAAATAAAAAAGAATGAGACGAGTAGCTATAAAATATAAATTTATGTAAAATATTGGGAGTTGCATGGCAGGACTGGATTAGAAATGAAACTGTAAGAGATTAATCGAGTGCTATATGTGGGTGAGATTATTTTGAGGGGTAGATGTAGATGGTTTGGGCATGCTCTTCCCACTCCCCAAAAGAGATTAGTTCACCAAACTTTCAATTCGGCCCCAGAAGGCACTAGAAGAGTTGGGAGACACAGGTCTACATGGCCGAGGACTATGAATTGTGAAGTAGGAGATGATGAATGGAGAAGTATTACTTTAAAAGCTCAAGATAGAGACGTCTGGTGAAATCTAACCGAGGCCCTTTCATATCAATAGGCGTAGGAGATGATGATGATGACGATTATTATTATTATTATTATTATTATTATTATTATTATTATTATTATTATTATTATTATTATTACAGGAGATATAAAGTCTTGTTTTTTATTGTTATAAAACTTCACTTCAAAAATACTTGAAGATATTTATACAAGAATTCTTACTCCATCCATCAATTACCAGAACATAATTGTTCATTAACTCTCTACAAAAGGATTTCTGATCAAAATGTTTCCCATAGACATCTGGTAGAGAAGTTGAAAAGCTACGAGGGAAGAGATCAGAACTGTATGATAAAAAGTAAAAATTCCGAAGAATTAAATGCAACGTTTTCAATAAATCCGGGAACAAAATATTTTTTTAGAAATTAACAAAAAATATATAGCTAATATATGAAAGATTTAATTTAATGTTCTTAAATATTTTATTTTATTTGTTTTTACTTCTCTTGTTCTTTCCTCATTTTCTTTCCTCACTGGGCTATTTTCCCTGGTACACATTTATAAATTAGTTTTTCATACTTTCATAAAGTTATTTTTTATTATTCTATTATTATATTATTTTATTATTTTTAAAAATATTTTCTGAGAAATCCAAGCCTAACTGTTTAAAGGATTCTGTAAATGACAATTTTTTCTTCAATTTTCTTCAAAATAACATATATATTCTTTACAATTCTGTAAACAGTAAAACAAATAAACAATAAAATAAAACAAATCCCAACCACCTTCCCAAATGTAAAAAGATATTAAAATAAAAGACATTCCGGAAAAAATGGAAAATTTTCATATTTAGATATAGTTATGAATCAGAAACAATAGAATTTCAAGAACTCTCTTTAGCTATAGTAAGCAACTCTTCTAGGAGAAGGACACTCCAAAGTCAAATCCTTGTTCTCTAGTCTTGGGTAGTGCCATAGCCTCTGTACCATGGTCTTCCACTGTCTTGGGGTAGAGATCTCTTGCTTGAGGGTATACTCGGACACACTATTCTATCTTTTTTCTCTTTCCCTTGTTTTGTTAAAGTTTTGATAGTTTATATAGGAGATATTTATTTTAATGTTGTTACTGATCTTAAAATAGTTTATTTTTCCTTTTCTCCTTTCCTCACTGAGTTATTTTCCCTCTTGGAGCCCCTGCTTTTCCAACTAGGGTCGTGGCTTAACAATAATAATAATAATAATAATAATAATAATAATAATAATAATAATAATAATAAAATATAGCTAACATACAAAAATGGAACGAATGAGTGAGAGTTGGCGGACCTCAATCCAAAAATACACCTGATAATGATGATGATGGTTTGGAAAACATGTGATATTTATATATAGGATTCGTGACAGGAAAAGAGTCTGCCAAACCGCTTTGTCATCATAGACCCCCGCCCCACAGCCCGCCCCCTCAAACCAATCACCAGGTCGTTTGACAGTCGAGTCACGAAAATTCGTTGGTTATCACGAACATGTAAATAAGGGAAGGATTTAGACAATAGATGGAAAAAAAGAGATACAATGTGTACTACGCTTTCGTGTGCTGGAGGTAGACACGAATTTCTCACAATTATTATTCGACATGATTTTTTTTTAAGAAACTAACACTGTTAAAATAAAACGTAATTTTAATCGGAAATTCTCCGTAAAATATACCATTCTCAGCCGTATTTCAGAAAAATACATGCGACCGTAATTTTTACCCACTTTGTTATTATCTTTTACGGGTTGGTGACCGTAATATCACTACTCTACGTCAATATATCCGTTTTTTAAAACGGTTAATGCCTGGCAACATTTATTCCAGGATTTTTACCTGTTTTAAAAATGGATATATAGACATTAAAGGAGGGATATTACGGTCACCAACCCTTAAAAGATTATAACAAAGTAGGGTAAACATTACACACACACAAATATATATATATATATATATATATATATATATATATATATATATATATATATATATGTATATATATACATATATATGTATATATATATACATATATATATATACATATATTTATATATGTATGTATATATATAAATATATATATATATATATATATATATATATATATATATATATATATATATATATATATATACCCAGCCTTTCCGCAGTTCACTGCTAGATCCAGAAAAAAAAGGTTTTCTATATTCTTCGCACTAGCATACATTCAACGATCTATTTCTCAATATCTTCTCTTTTCAGAATATATTTTTGAATTTATTCATTGAAAATCATGTATTAAAGATAGAATAGTGTAGTCTCTTTTCAAGAATTCCGGTAGGAATTTCCTGCAACTTTGTACATTCGAAAACAGAAAATTGAAAACTAATCACAATTTAGATATGACCATTCTGGGGAAAACTTTATCAGTAAAGATAAAAAAATTTCAAAATAAGAACACACCATCTCATAGAATGAAATATATCACTATTATAATCTACCGCTAGAGACCCATTGGGTTCTTTGACTGGTCAGACAGTATTACATTGGATCCTTCTTCGTGGTTACGGCTTAATTTCCCTTTGCCTGCACACACAACGAATAGTCGGGCCTATTCTTTACATATTTTCCTATCTACTCATGCACCTGACATCACTGAGATTACCAAACAGTTCTTCTTCGCTCAAGGGGTTAACTATTGCAATGTAATTGTTCAGTGGCTAATTTCCTATTGGTAAAGGTACAAGAGACTTTAGCTATGGTAAGTAGCTCTTCTAGGAGGACACTCCAAAATCAAAGCATTGTTTTCTAGTCTAGGGCAGTGCCATAGCCTAAGCACCATGGTCTTCCACCGTATTGGGGTAGAATTCTCTTGCTTGAGGGTACAATCGGGCGCACTATTCTATTTTGATAGTTTATTTATGAAAAATTTATTTTAATATTGTTACTGTTCTCAAAATATTTCATTATAATTGTCAATTAATTCTCTTGTCGTTTATCTATATCACTATTTCCTTTTCTCACAGGGCTATTTCTTTGGGCTTATAGCATCTTGCTTTTCCAACTATAGAGTTGTAGCTTCGCAAGTAAAAATAATGATAATTATAATAATAATCAGAAACGTCCTTTTTGGAAGATAAATATTGTTCGTCACTATCCTTAGGAAATTAGAAGTAATATTCATTATATTACTCCGATAAATTTCTACATATAAATTAATCTTCTATAACATAAGAACAAAAAGGACTATTGAAACCCTAAGTCACTGAACGACAATAGATTTCCAAATGTTATAGAAGAACTCTCTCTCTCTCTCTCTCTCTCTCTCTCTCTCTCTCTCTCTCTCTCTCTCTCTCTCTCTCTCTCTCTGCCACAAGGTACGGTATTAGCTGCACTGCTGTTTGTTATTATGATCTCAGACTTAGACTGTGATGTTAAAGACTCTGTAGTGAGAAGTTTCGCCGATGACACAAGAATAAGTAGAGAAATTACTTGTGATGAGGATAGGAACTCACTACAAAGAGATCTAAACAAAATATATGAATGGGCGGAGATGAATAGTATGGTATTTAACTCCGATAAATTCGAATCGATAAACTATGGAAACAGAGAAGGAATGGTATGTGCATACAAAGGACCTAATAACGAGACAATCACAAACAAGGAAGCAATTAAAGACCTTGGTGTAATGTTAAACAGGAATATGTTATGCAACGACCAAATAACAACACTGTTGGCTAAATGTAAAGCAAAAATGGGAATGTTATTCAGACACTTTAAAACAAGAAAAGCTGAACACATGATTATGCTTTACAAAACTTAGGTACGTAGTACACTCGAGTACTGCAATGTGATATGGTACCCACACTACCAAAAGGATATTGCACAAATAGAGAGTGTACAAAGGTCCTATACTGATAGAATAGAAGAAGTTAAGGACCTTGACTACTGGGAAAGACTGCAATTTTTAAAACTATACAGTCTAGTAGGGAGAAGAGAACGCTACATGATAATACAAGCATGGAAGCAAATAGAAGGAATTACTAAAAACATCATGGAGCTAAAAATATCAGAAAGAACAAGCCGAGGTAGATTAATAGTGCCAAAAACTATACCAGGAAAACTAAGGAAGGCGCACAGGACATTAATCCACTACGCACCAGCATCGATAATGCAGCGACTATTTAATGTGCGGCCAGCTCATCTAAGAAACATATCAGGAGTGAGCGTAGATGTGTTAAAGAATAATCTCGATAAACACCTAAGATGCATCCGAGACCATCCAAGACTGGAAGATGCAAAATACACCGTAAGATGCATTAGCAACTCTCTGGTGGATATACGAGGTGCCTCACACTGAGGGACCTGGAGGAACCCAAACATAGAATAAGGCAATAAGGCAAGGTAAGGCTCTCTCTCTCATTAATCTTCTTATGGTATAAAACCAAAAAATCTTTCCATATCTAAAAGCTAATGGGACCTGATATTCTTTTTATTTATATATTTATTTATTTTATTCTTTTAGCAAATGTATATGTTGGAAATTATATAAACATCATCGTTTCATATAATTGTTAGATTTTAATAAAATCTTCAGAATAAAAATATGTTACCTCAAAATAGAAAATGGTCCACAAGTGAAGAAAATAACTTGTTTCCTATGTTTCTTCTCTTTGCAATTGAATTCGAGAACCCAATTTTATAACAGCACAGATTAAAACACCAAAACATTTGTTATGAGATTTTCAAACGGAAAGTTGCGAGGGAAGATACCCTATCTATAATAAACTATCAACTCTTCTTTTTTTTTTTTTCTGAAAGTAAATAGCATAGCATGCAACGTGAAAAATAACAATGGATTAACCTTTGATTATATAGGTCGTGTGCAACCCATCTTGTTTTTCCAACTTCTGAAAGGAAGTTTACCTCCTTTTGCTAACTTTTTAATAATTTTTATCACTAATTTTCTTGTTTCTATAACAGATATGGGATTCTTTGTATTAAACAAAATGTAATTTTAAATTAAACGAGAAATTAGGCTGTCACTTGATAGAATGATTATTATTATTATTATTATTATTATTATTATTATTATTATTATTATTATTATTATTAGTAGTAGTAGTAGTAGTAGTAGTAGTAGTAGTAGTATTACTAGCCAAGCTACAACCCTAGTTGGAAAAGCAAGATGCTATAAGCCCAAGGGCTCCAACAGGGAAAAATAGCCCGGTGAGGAAAGGAAATAAGGCAATAAATAAATGATGAGAATAAATTAACAATATATCATTCTAAAAACAGTAACAGCGTCAAAACAGATATGTCCTATATAAACTATTAATAACGTCAAAAACAGATGTGTCATATATAAACAATAAACAACAATAGATTTTTTGATTAGTGTAGTGATAAGAGACTTTGAAATTGAAAAGATAAGATTGGAACCGACTGACTCGAATTATAATTTGGAGACAAGTTTTTTTTCTTTCTTTTTTTTAGGAAAGGAGAACTATATCTTTCTTAACACAATTCAAGTACAGAGATGAAATTAAATAACTACTAGTTATTTGCATAGTATTGTTATATATTTTCTGTAGAACCTGTAATCACTGAAATGGAGTTTTTGGTTCAAGGTCGCTCATGAATGGCAGAGGCAAGGGACAGTGACATTGCCCTATCGAGCAGGATAATGACCTAGAGACTGACCATATTACATATGACCAGCACACAAGCCCATCTCCACCAAAACTAGGATCAGGGAGAGCCAGGCAATGGCTGCTGATGACTCAGCCGTTAGATCTATAGGCTCCCTTAAGCCCCCTATCGTTAGCTCACAAGGATGGTGAGGTTGCAGCGACCTGGGGTACTTAACGAATCTGAGCGGGGCTCGAACCCCAGTCTGGCAATCACCAAGCGAGGACACTACCACCAGGCCACCACATATGTTTTGAAAAGATTTAAAAGTGAATATGAAAGAAGATGGGTTACTAGAAAAAAAAAAAACTTTATAAGACTTGAATAAAACGTGTAGGTTAATCTATAAGGGAAAGGCAATCGTGGTAATACATCAAAGTAATAGAATGGACAGCGTATTGCAAAGGGGTCATTGTGGTGCTTCCTCATTGAAAAGTATATATAGTCCATTTCTTTTAGCGATGCATATTTGCACCGACTCGCGGTGGTGCCCTTTTAGCTCGGAAAAGTTTCCTGATCGCTGATTGGTTAGAATGATCTCGTCCAACCAATCAGCGATCAGGAAACTTTTCCGAGCTAAAAGGGCACCGCTGCGAGTCGGTGCAAATCTGCATCACTAAAGGAAATGGACTATAGGTTATATGTTGTCCACATCTCTACAATCTTCTTGGAATGAAATTGCTTATGCTCTAAATCAGCGACCTTCGATGCAAATTGTAACGATCACGCAAAATATGCACTACTCATTTTTCATTGTGTTCAGACTCAATTGAATCTTGAAGGATTTATAAAAAAAAAATCAATGATCCTTTAACACGATAGTGAGTATACACAGCAATGGATAAATCTAGATATGAGTTGTGATTAAGTATAGGTGAACCCGTATTTGATTGATTGATTTGAGGTTTTCTGGCATCCTGATATGAGGTCATTGACGCCGATATTGTTTATTGTAAATAAAATAAAAAATGAAAGAATATTCAATTAAAACCATACAAGCAAAGATGTCATTTTAAAAGTTAAATATCCTTAAGAAGACCTGTTTCTGAAATAAAGTTAAAACTACCACTAGCATGGTACGACACATCATGTCCAAGAATCTTGGCAAGGATGAACCTGCCATCCTCACCTCGAACCTCAAACTGATGTCTATTTCTCTCACTACTATATGTGGCGCATTCGGTCAACAAATGCCTCAATGTTAAGGGTACAGTTGCCTTAATTAAGTCCGGTTCACTGACGTCTGCCTAGCTTCCCATGAAGTGTACCAGAATTAATGAAGCCAACTGTACCAAACAGCCGTCGCAATATGGTTGATGAAATCTCACGAGGAATAACATATATGATTTACTGTATATCCAAATAAATTAAATTTATAGTGTAAGGCAGCGCCTGGCACAATGGTTGCAGAAAAAAATCTTGATATACATTTGATGAAATTATAATGTTAAAGAAATACTATTAATTAACTAGGCAAAATTTTCCAGCTGAATTCTAGCCTTCTAAACAGTTCGCTCTTCCTTACACTGTTAAACAAAAACCGTAATTTCAATCGGAAATTCTCCGTAAAAATATACTGTTCTCAGCCGTATTTCAGTAAAATACAGGCGACCGTAATTTTACCCTACTTTGTTATTATCTTTTTACGGGTTGCTGACCGTAATATCACTCCTTAACATCAATATACCCGTTTTTAAAACGGTAAATTCCTGGCAACATATGCCAAGATTTTTACCGTATTTTTCGGCAAATATTTAACAGTGTATTGTTACAATTTCAATCCAAAAGATTCTATTATTTCAAATACTTTACAGAATATGACAGTTGTGGAATTATTAATTAGCATTTAGGAGTCTTCAATTTGCGTATATTTAAAAAAAAAAAAAAAAAAAAAAAAAAAAAACAGCAGGAAATTAAAAAGTAAATCATAACTATTCCTGTAAGTAAACTCTCGAAACAAGACGAACTGGCAAGCTGTCATGGAAACCCAACCAAACACAGCTAACTTTCTTAGAGGTAATGACGACAATCAACAAACAAACTAACATTTACATACGCAAACAGTAAAGCAGAAAATATAACTTAGCCATAAAAGAAAACCATCACAAAGCTTCCGATTTATGAGATAATATGGCGTTGCTCGCTAATCACATTAATTGCAGGGGCTTTCATGCATTCAACAACAAGTCTAAATTACCCAGTAAAGTTGCGACCCTAATGGTGGCTATTATTATCGTTGGAACGGGTTTCACTTGACGTCTTTATCTTTCTGCAAATGTGACCAATTTGCCGAACGAGGGGAGAAAACAAGGGTTATTACGGATTAGCAAATCCATGTGCAAACTAATCTTCAACTTGCGTTCAAATTGAATAGAGTGGTATCAATTAGACTATTTTGAGTAATTTGTTTTACATACCGGCGTAAGTTGCTTGATAAAGCTGCTCATATCTTTAGCTTCTAGTCTTTTGAGTATTTATATATATATATATATATATATATATATATATATATATATATATATATATATATATATATATATATATATATATATATATATATATTTTTTTTTTTTTTTTTTTTTTATTTGTGTAGTACATAATGGTGTAAGTTGCTTGATAAAGCTGCTCATATCTTTAGCTTCTAGTCTTTTGAGTATTTTCTTTATATAAAAACTATTTTTATTTGTGTAGTACACAAACTTTAATCAACAGACAGGACTTTATCTTACAATTTGCTTCCTTGAATATGGTCTTGTTGTTAGCCTGATATATATCTATATATCGTGAATGATGATTTAATATCAAATGAAGGAAAGATTCATGATTGATCAGTGGTGCTCAATATGAAAAGTTCTTCGATATGAATCTGAAAGAATTGAAAGAATATAGATAACATGAATCATTCATTCCAGAAGTATCATTAATTTTGACTTATTGATCGCTGTCCCCCATAATACCAACAAATTAAAATTTACAAATAGCATATGATGAGCCTTGTACTGTACATTTTGATCATCATCATCATCATCATTATCTTCTCCCACGCCTATTGAGGCAAAGGGCTTCGGTTAGATTTCGCCAGTCGTCTCTATCTAGAGCTTTGAAATGAATACTTCTCCATTCGTCATCTCTTACTTCATGCTTCATAGTCCTCAGCCGTGTAGGCCTTGGTCTTCAAACTCTTTCAGTACCTTGTGGAGCTCAGTTGAAAGTTTGGTTAACTAATCTCTCTTGGGGAGTGCGAAGAGCATGCCCAAACCATCTCCATCTAACCCTCATCATGATCTCATCCTCATATGGCACTCGAGAAATCTCTCTTATAGCTTAATTTCTAATCCTGTCCTGCCATTCAACTCCCAATATTCTTCTGAGGGCTTTGTTCTTAAATCTGCTGAATCTGTTGGAGGTTTTTTCATTGCCATGCCACGACTCATGTCCATACGGTAACAGATCTCACTAAACTGATATATAGTTTGATTATTATATGTAATTTCAAGCGATTTGAATTCCCAATTTTACTTAAACTAGCCATTGTCTGGTTTTCTTTTTTCAATCTCTCATTAACCTCAAATTCTAAAGACCCTGTATTAGAGATCACAGTTCCTAAATATTCAAATGATTCCATTTCATTAGTCTTTTCTTATTGAAAACAATATTGGTATAGGCTAGTGGAGTTCTTCCTTATATAGATTGAATCCCCAGAATTAATATAAATTAAAACATACACATAATGAAAAAAGGAATAAAAGAGATTGAGTCTTTTAGCCATATTAATTATGTACTGATTAGATAGAGAACAACTAGATAGATTAGTCACGTTGACATTCTTGTTAGTCTCTGTCACTATTATTCATGATAGGTACTTTCTGAGTTGAGCTGGCAGACAATTAATGTATAACAACAGGGTGAATGTTACGCTTCATTTCGGTAAAGGTTTCTTCTTTTATTTAAGAGTTTCGAAGACAGCTTCTTGTTTTTAATCCTTTTATGAATGACAGATATTCTACATTTTCTACTGGATAAGACTGCTCGTTGCTGGGAGGAAGGACGCTGGTGACTGGTACAACACAGGGACATACGCTACCGGGGTCTAAGCGATGTCAGGCAGGGCAGCCGATCGGGACTACGGTCTACCCCAAAGCCAAAGCAAAGTCCTTCAAAAGAAGGCAACTGTGCTAACCCCATACAAATAGGAAAAAACACGTTAATAGAAGAATGATGACATGGTATTGGTGTCAGTTGATGAAACTAAAACAAAATGCTCTTTATTTTTTATTACGACTAAGCTAGTAGCTCTGTCTCAAATTGAGGGAATATTTAGCCGGGTAGTACAGTGGTAACGTATTTGCCTAGCAATCGCATGGTTGCAGATCGATCCCACCTCTGGAGAAAGGAGAGGCAGGTGGGATAGATCAGACTTGGCGACGGTTTGTGGTCTTTGAACTCATTCTAAATGAATCAATTCAACTTTTACAACTTTCCATTTTATATAAGAAACTCAAGAGCAAGATACGGTTCCTTATTGATTGAAAGATATTATAGATATTCTATAAACAACTTCAGGGACACTCAGTAGAGCGAAGACCATCGCTGCAGCAGCTTATTTCTTATTTCTCGACCTTTTGCTCGACCTAGACCTTGACCTTTGACCTTAACATGTATTAATTGGCGTGGATTTTAATACTCTTAAATATGAACCAAGTTTGAAGTCTCTGTGACGACGATGTCCACACTTATGGCTGTTTACGTGACTTGAACATTTTGCTTAACAGTGACCTTGACCTTTGACCTTGACCTTCCAAAATTAAAAAATTTCCAGCTTTTTACATAAAAGACAAAGTGCTCCTAGTTGGGCGAGCAGGATGCTGTAAGACAAAGGCCTCCCAGTTGGAAGAGCAGGATGCTGTAAGACAAAGGGCTCCTAGTTGGACGAGCAAGATGCTGTAAGACAAAGGCCTCCCAGTTGGAAGAGCAGGATGCTGTAAGACAAAGG
>NC_090736.1:2242414-2244914 GCF_036898095.1 Palaemon carinicauda | reverse complement strand
ATAGATCTTTAGGCTCCCTAAAAAATCCCATCCTTAGCTCACAAGGATAGTGAGGCTCCAGCAAGCAAATGAACTAACAGGTTTGAGCGGGAATCGAATCCTAGTCTGGCGATTACCAGTCAGGGACGTTACCACATTGACCACAACAATCTCATTGTCTCTCTCTTGAATGCTGTACTGTTTATCAATGTTTTTTATGTTTTAAGTATTGGTGAAAATAAAAAAGACAAATTCTACCTGCTGAGGTTTTATGATCCATTAACATTTTAGGATATATTTTTTTTCTTATCATCTGACGGAAGATAAAATATTCATACCGAATTAGCAGTTCCGATTCTGTATAATTCTTTCTAAGAGCCTTGACGACTGAACATCTCATCATAACAAAAACTGATAAATACTGATGGAAAAGACCATTAACTCATTGCATAGACTATACAGCACCTACTCAAAAGTGAGATAGACGGATCACAGTTCTTTTAAAGTAGCACATCCGTTAAGAGTTTAGCTCTACGAAAGTCCCACAAAACGTGGTATCGAATGGTTGATAGACTGTTAGTAGATTAACAATGCATGCTGATATATGGAAGCCAACAAAATTTATCATGGATGAGATCCTAACAATACATACACAGGGTAAGATACTAGATAATTTTCAAATGTATGATGCTTTCTAAATATTTTGGTAAAAAATTAAAAAATAAAAACTTTTATTCATACACACAGCCAAAAACAAAATTAAGACACTTTCTATATTTTATCGAAGGGCCAATGTGCTTTTCTGTGTGTGTGGGGGGGGGGGGGGGTTGGCTAAAGTTTGAAAAGGCTCTGAGGGTGAGGAATATGCTGGTTTTAACTCAAGTCTAAGAACAGATTCCTGAATTCGACAGGTATATGTACAGTGTACTTGAAATAAACTTATATTTCTCTTGAAAATTTGATATGTAAAGTCGTACCGGCTCAGGGAATAGGTTCGAATCCTTGCCCAGCCAGAAGAAATTATCATCATTGAACTTTCAGTGGATATACATCACCAAATGTACAATTCAATCTTAAATGCCATTGTGGTTGATATTTACATGGATTAAAATCACGCGTTTTAGTGATAAACACACACACCCATATATATATATATATATATGAATGTATATATATATATATATATGCATGTATATGTGTATACATATATATATATATATATATATATGAATATATATACATATATATGAATATATATATATAGTATATACACATATATATACATGCATATATATACATATATATATATGAATATATATATATACATATATATGAATGTTTATATATATACATATATGAATGTATATATATATATATATATATATATGAATATATATACATATATATGAATATATATACATATATATGAATATATATATATATATATATATATATATGCATATATATACATATATATATGAATATATATATACATATATATGAATGTTTATATATATACATATATATGAATGTTTATATATATACATATATGAATATATATATATATATATATATATATATATATAAATTTCAAGTAAGTTACAAATACCCCTTGATATCGAATTCTTCCCGCCTTGGGATCACAAACGCTTAGGGAAATTTCCTCGATGATAGATATTTCTGCTCGGCCAAGAACTCGAACCTATGAACGAAAGAAATAAAGATAAACCTTTAACTTTATTCTCCTTTCTATCGATCATAGGGCATTTGTAACCTATTTGTAAAACGTTTTTACTACCTTGGAAAAATAATCTCGATTAACGTTTCCTGAAGTCACTTATGTTAACTTTTTCATCGTATTGATAGTTTAAAAAATTGATACCTTTTGTGTGAGTTATTGGCAATGATTTATACTGACTTGGATATGGTTACAGAAAAAAAAAAACATTGCCTTTGAAACAAACTTTTGTATAGAGAAAAATATTATTGATGTTTTTATTAATCCCGTAGACATAACAATCATATAAACTTACATTTCCGTCTCTCCAAACTTATCCTCTTCAACTCTATGCCCAGCACCAAATTCCTTATAAAATATCCCGATCAATAATCGTACTGACAAATGTAAATGTTGACAAATAATTGCCATATGTCTTTAATAGCTTAATGCAATATCCACAAATCACTTATATAAGCGAACATTGGTTCTTCTTGTTATATAGTTAATTTTAGCGAGGCAGATTTGCACCGACTCGCAGCAGTGCTCTTTCAGCTCGGAAAAGTTTCCTGATCGCTGATTGGTTAGAAAAGATAATTCTAACCAATCAGCGATCAGGATACTTTTCCGAACTAAAAGGGTACCGCTGCGAGTCGGTGCAAATCTGCCTCATTAAAAGAAATTGACTATAGGTTTACTTCGTCTCTTCTGATTCATTTCCAGAGATCATCAGCCCAATCATAGATATTAATCCTCTATAAAGTGTGCCTTGTTATACTATGAATTATAAATTTATCATCGTTA
>NC_090736.1:2234914-2239914 GCF_036898095.1 Palaemon carinicauda | reverse complement strand
AAAGCTAAGGATGGGAGGTTTGGGGAAGCTTATAGATCTACCTGCTGAGTCATCAGCCACCATTGCCTGGCCCTCCTTGGTCCTAGCTTGGGCGCTGATCATATGTATATACGGTCAGCCTCTAGGGCATAGTCATGCTTGCTAGGGCAATGTCACTGTTCCTTGCCTCAGCTATTCATGAGTGGCCTTTAAACCTTTAAAATGTCACAAGGAATTAAAAATGAAAATCAGATATGCAATTGCGTATGTTTACAATAATATTTGGTTGTATTACATCAATAAATATGGTTTCACTTCTCCCATAGTGGTTAGTGGAGGTAATATTATGGTAGAGTCCCACCCAGCGCCATTACCGCTTGCCAGTACATAGGAGCTTGATGTTTCTCTTTTTTTTCGCGAGCGAAGCGAGCGCACTGCGGAGCAAACACCATTAGACTCTATCGAAATATTACCGAAATCTAATGGTTTTTGCTCAAAAACCATTAGACTCTATGGAAATATTACCGAAATATAATGGGTTTTACTAAAAACCATTAAATTCTGTCGAAATACTACCCATATCTAATGGTTTTTGCTCAAAAACCATTAGACTCTATGGAAATATTACCGAAATATAATGGGTTTTACTAAAAACCATTAAATTCTGTCGAAATACTACCCATATCTAATGGTTTTTGCTCAAAAACCATTAGACTCTATGGAAATATTACCGAAATATAATGGGTTTTACTAAAAACCATTAAATTCTGTCGAAATACTACCCATATCTAATGGTTTTTGCTCAAAAACCATTAGACTTTATCGAAATATTACCGAAATAGAATGGGTTTTGCTAAAAACCATTAATCTCTATAGAAATATTACCGAAATCTAATGGGTTTTGTTCAGCCGTGTGCTTGCTTCGCTTGCACAAAAACCATCAAGCTCCTATGAACTTGCAAGCGGTAATGGCGCTGGGTGGGACTCTGCCGTAATATTACCGTGAGTGGAGATATTGAAATCTCATCCAATAATTCCGAGGTGATGAATACACTGTTAAAAAAAAAAAAAATTAATCGGAAATTCTCCGTAAAAGATATACTTTTCTTAGCCGTATTTCAGTAAAATACAGGCGACCGTAATTATACCCTACTTTTTTATTATCTTTTACGTGTTGGTAACCATAATATCAATCCTAAAGGTCAATTTATCCGTTTTTAAAACGGTAAATGCCTGGCGACATTTATTCCAGGATTTTTATCGTTTTTTACTGCAAATTTTTAAGTGTACATCACAGACAGGCAAATTCATCTGCTTTGTCATTTGAACGGTTAATAATCTCGTCTCTTGAATAACTAAGGTTAGAATCAATAAAAATTATATATATTTACCATCTAAATTGTGATGATATCGGGGTTTGACTGCTTATAACATCTCTTGTATACTAAGGAGGATAAATAAATGTAGCCACTCACTATGCTTATTTTTTTTTTTTTTAATGATGCACAATTGTAGTGACTCGCAGGGATGCCCTTTAGCTTGGAAAAGTTTTTTTTACGAGCTGATTGGTTGGAAACATTTTGTCAAACCAATCAGCTATTAAGAAAATTCTCCGAGCTAAAAGGGCGCCCCTCCGAGTCAGTACAAATGAGCCTCATTAAAAGAAAAATTAAGTATACACTGTTAGAAAAAGAAAAAAAAACTCATTTTAATCGGAAATTCTCCGTAAAAATATACCGTTCTCAACCGTATGTAAGTAAAATACAGCCGACCGTAATTTTACCGTACCTTTTTATTACCTTTCACGGGTTGGTGACCGTAATATCACTCTTTTACGTTAATATATCAGTATTTGAAACATTAAAAATCCTGGAGTAAATGTTGCCGGATATTTACCGTTTTTTCAATGGAAATTGTTAACTATGTAGGCAGTTACACGTCATGCTCTTCAAACTTTATCCCTTCACTAGATTACTGGATGAAGCTGAGGACAACAGTTCAAATCCAGTAGGATAGTGTTTATATTTACATCTTTATCATGCAACAACACCTACCTAAAAATATACAAAGGCATGTATCAATGAAGTGATACAGAGATGTGTTTCCTTTGGCACCTCCCAATTAAAACTCTGTTTTGAAATGTTATGAACAAGAACGGGCAAAGGGAAATCAAAATGTTATTGGTAAATAAAGGACGTGATGCTGCTACCTTTGTGGTGTCAGTTGGACGTTGGAAATAGACACCGCTTACACCGTTGTCAGAAATAAATGGTCGTATCTCAGTTGATTTTTAATGAGTAGGGAGATTTCATCAGTTAATGAAGAGAGCTATACAATATGACACACGGGATGGATGGATGGATTTAGATTGGCCTATATAGAGGGGGACCAAGGGTTCTTGCGCCGTTATTAGCAGCCAGTAAGTGGCATAAGGATGCAAAGGAGATAAGGTCCCGTAAGTGGAATAAGGATGTAAAGGAAGTAAGGTCCCGTAAGTGGGATAAGGATGTAAAGGAGGTAAGGTCCCGTAAGTGGGACAAGGATGTAAAGGAGATAAGGTCCCATGTGGGATGAGGATGTAAAGGAGATAAGGTCTCGTAAGTGGGACATGAATATGTAGGATATATGGTCCCGAAAGTGGGATAAGGATGTGAAAGAGATAAGGTCCTACATAAAGGATGATGATGTGATGGAAGGAATGGAGTGAGAGCGCCATGACGATTGTGGCAGAAGTCCGAAGCTCAGTAAAGGCGACGCAAAGCAAACGTAGTTCCCAAACCCGGATACTCTCCGGTCCTGGATAAATTTGATTTTTTCTTATTTCAGCGATCCCGAAGAGGGCACTAACACACCGGAATACAGTAGTACATAAATTTAAACAATACTAATTACAAATATAATTTTCATTAATTTTCGCTCGTTTTCAGAAACCCGTTTTCAATCATTCCATAACCATTTCTATTAGCAAATTTTATGTCCTGTATTTTTTTGTTTTTACTTATTTTCAATTATAGTTGATGTTTCCATTATCCCTTTACCGTTGACCAATAAACGTGATGTTTTTTTTTTATCAATATTACCTTTATAACGTCTTTCTTCTATTTTCTAAACACATGTATTCCCTTTTCTGACATTAAATATTTCCTTTGGTGTATCCTTCCATCGTAAAATGTGTTTGAGTACAGTTGTTGTTCTGTTTTTTGTTTGAATGTTTGTATTTTCCATGGTGATCTCTAAAAAAACCTCCAATTTCACCTACTGATTATAGAGCTTCAGGTGACTTTCTGCCTGTCATTACAGGTACCCTTCACTGTAAAAAAAAAAAAAAAAAAAAAAAAAGTAATCTTAATCGAAAATTCTCCGTGCGAATAAACTGTTCTCACCCGTATTTCAGTAAAATACAGGCGACCGTAAATTTACCTTACTTTGTTATTATCTTTCACAGGTTGGTGACCTGAATATCACTCTTTCACGTCAATACATCGTTTCTAAAAGGGTAAAAATCATGGAATTAATATTGCCAGACATTTACCGTCTTTTTAACTCAAATTTTTAAGTGTTCTTGAAAATATTTCCTTATATATTAGGCCGTTTGATATCGTTCCATAGGTACCCTTTCTATAAAAGAATTTTATTTTTTTTCTCTCATTGAATAATTCATCACAGACTTCATACACAAATGATGAAAAACTTACTTTAACTTGGTTTATCTATATAAAGAACTCAGCCGTTAAAACCCGTCTCCATGATATAAGCTCGATGTTTTCAAGCGTTGTTCAGAAAACAGAAACCATATATCTACCGAGGTTTTATTTATTTTTTTATAGGATCGTAACTCATAGCTATAAAAGGCGTGCGAACTCGACAGTTTCGAATAACCGTGGCATAAACAGAAACCACATTAATGCAGATATCATGTTACGTAAGTATCACATGGAAAATATGAAAAAATGTATAAAATCACAATAGTTTGTTAAACCAGAATAGAAATTCAGACTTTTTAATATTTTGAACATGAATAATTTATAATTGTTCAACTATAGTGATTTCTTCATATTCCACCGTCGATTTGGATGATTTTTTCCCCTTTGTTTTGAAGACACGAAGAGGCATGAATAAAAATCCTCTACTAATCGACAATCAAAGACAAAAAAGAAAAAAAAATATCTTGAAATACTATTTTAAGAAAATAAACTCGCTTTTCAAATGATGGTACTTTATAAGGAAGCAGAAAAATTTGAGAAGAATTACAGGTCATTGTCATAGAAGTAAAAATGAAACATTTCTCTAAACATTCCAGAAAAGACCATTTCAGAATTTCTTACAACTGAGAAGTTTAAAGGTTTAAAGGTCGCTCATGAATGGCAGAGGCAAGAGACAGTAACATTACCCTATCGAGCAGGACAATGCCATAGAGACTGACCATATATACATATGATCAGCCCCCAAGCCCCCTCTCCACCCAAGCTAGGACTATGGAGGGACAGGCAATGGCTGCTGATGATTCAGCAGATAGACCTATAGTCTCCCCTAAACACCACATCCTTAGCAAGGATAGTGAGGTTCCAGCGACCAAAGAAACTAACGAGTTTGAGCGGGACTCAAACCCCAGTCTGGCGTTCACCAGTCAGGAACGTTACCGCACCGGCCACTACAACCTTAAAGTGAAAGGAGTTATGAGCGGCAAGGTGAATTTTACGAGCTCCTTTGAGGCGTTGTTGTGGGATTAGTGGCTGGTGGTAAGGTCATGGAAATGGATGGATGTTTTTTTTTTTTTTTTTTTTTTTTTTTGGGGGGGGGGGGGAGAGGCGATACTGTGATTCTTCAAAGCGCGTTGTGTGAGAATCATATATTCCACAAGGGATTCATGCTTATGCTTCATGCATTGAATTCAGTTTTCATGAACCCCCTTATTTGTTTTGTTTATGAGGTTGAATCTCCAAGTAGTCGTCTGTGGACACCATTTGTGACTATGATATTCCTAGGATAGTCTTCTCTCCCCATTAATTTTCATATCACAC
>NC_090736.1:2226275-2234414 GCF_036898095.1 Palaemon carinicauda | reverse complement strand
TATTTCGAAGGTATTTATTTCGAAAGGCTTTATTTTGAAAGACTTTATTTCGAAAGTCTTTATCGAAAGACTATATTTCGAAAGTCTTTACAACAAAAGTCTTCATTTCGAAAGACTATTTCGAAAAAACTTTATTTTAAATGACTTTACTTCTAAAGTCTTTATTTCGAAAGACTTTATTTCCCTCCCTTGGCAACACAATTACATTTCCCAAATGCAGAACAACAAAGGAATTTCATCAGCGTTGATGAAGTCATTGTGGGTCGCGTTCTCAGCTTCGTTATTCATAACAGGAAATGTAAAAGTCATTTTTTCCAAATGCGTTTTTGGTTAGAATTCAATTTTGAATTCGCCTCAATTAATACTGATAAATGAGAGGGAATGTCTATTATCTATTCTCCAAGATCAATTAATATATTCAATCAAAAATCAGTTTATGCTTCTTTTCATAGGAAATTGGGTTTTTCTCTTCGCAAATTGGGAATAATTTCCCCCATTTCTTCATATTGAACATCAGAATAAGCCAAAGGAATAGTTTGTTATATTGGTCTCATATTTTGCAAATCTCAAATTTCTTCATATACATATATATATATATATATATATATATATATATATATATATATATATATATATATATATATATATATATATATATATATATATTTATAATTTATATATATATATATATATATATATATATATGTGTATATATATGATATATATATATATATATATATATATATATATATATATATATATATATATATATATATATATGTGTGTATATATATATATATATATATATATATATATATATATATATATATATATATATATATATATATATATATATATATATGTAATGATTAGAATAGTAATATTACATGTTTAAAACAAATGACGTAATATGTCATGTTGGTTGGAAGAGCTGGCCGTGAGATTTGCTATGGTCAACTCAAATTGTATACAGGATGTAAGATGCTAAGTTGTCATTCTTTCTTAGTGTCAACACATTGTCTCTTCGTGTGAAAGTTTGTGACGTCACCGGATGCAGGTGTCTTCCGATTCCGTCACTTATCCAAATTAAAGCAAGTGTACGATTTTTGGGATATCAGTAATTTGTTCAGTTCTTATCTAAACTTCACCAGAATTGGTCATGTGGACCAACACAGCTTCCTCCAGTGATGGAGATGTTTAACTCAGTTGTTATTCACAATAAAACTTAAAAACTACTAAAATGTGTTCAGTAAACCATTCAAATACATTTGAAAACAACTCATACTCAAATGTGTGCTTAAGACAGTAGCACACCAATAAATGGTGGCAGCGGTTTAAACTCAAAGACAGCGATTAAACTCTAAGAATTAGAGAAATATCTTCAAGACTTCAAAATAAATAGCTGTAAAACCAGAGATATATCTTCAAGACTTCAACATAAAAGCTGTAAAACCAAAGAATGATCTTCAAGACTTCAAAATAAAAGCTGTAATACCTGATAAAGATCTTCAAGAACTCAGAACTATCTACAAAAATCTACAATTTTGACTAAGTCCAACGGAAATGCTAACACCAACATATGTTAGTATACAAATAGAATCTTCAATCAACATCCTAGGAAACCCAAGGACTGGCATTCAACTATTGCAAAACATATCCAGGAAGACCTACATTCTACAAGAAACTAGAACGAGACATCGCTAACAAAACATCAAGAGAGAGAGAGAGAGAGAGACGACTCGACTTCATATATAAGCTAAGTACAAAGATTTTGTATTCATTTCAGTTTGTGCAGTGAAGTGTAGTTATCACAAGTCGTTAGTCAATTATTACTGGGGTGAGTGAATTCCTAAACTTTGTTATAAGAAACTCCGAATTCTCATTTAGAATTTTTCTTTCTTTGTGCTAATTCCTTTTTCTTTCATAAACTCTTGGGGGGAAATGTATTGGGATTAGTAACATTGTTGGGGGAATTTTATTATACATATGCGTTTACGCAGTGGGCGTCTGTACTCATATAGATATTTTGATAGGATTGAAAGGGGTCAAAGAGATAGAAAAAAAAAGAATACAGCAGTCATGGCTCCTCCTGTCAGCCCTACCCCTGGACCTAGTGGTGTAGGCCAGGCTAATCCTCCTCCAATTGTGACGCTTGTAAATGCCAGGTCAGCAATCCTTCCTTTTCAAGGCCGTGTCAACGGGTTCTTGCCACAAAATGTGGAGTCATGGATTTCATCCGTTGATGCCCATTTAAATGCCAAACAAATCGTAGATCCTTTTGTACAATTACAAGAAGCTAAAAGTTTTATAGATTTTTCTAAGGGGGATGCGAGTGTGTATTTAAGAGGTGTTTCATTTCAGGAAGCAGTTACTTGGGATGATTTCAAAGTTAGGTTACGCGCGATCTATGGGGGTGAGGAAGCTTTGGATGTAGTGTTAACGTTACGAAATACACTTAATCAAGCCACTATGAATCGGCTTAATGTTGTTGAGAGAGCAGCTCTCATAGCTGATAGGCTTAACGAATATCAGGACATTTTAGGTAATTCCACTTGGGTTACTAACGATAATATCTCCGTGAAAGATTTTTTACGATTAATGTATTTAACTTGCATAACACTTATGTTGCCTGAAGCTTTAGTGCGGTGCTTTGATAAGAAGTTAATGCCTGCAAGTACGGAATTGGATGTCTATAAACAGATAAAGAAGCACATGTCCAAGTGTCCAGATCTCGATCCCGTGTTAACTCAAGTTTTTGCTAAGAATGAAACAAAACCACAAACAGTGAACGTAATTAATAATCCAGTAGCGGGAGTGACGTGTTACAACTGCAAACGTCAAGGTCACATAAGCGCAGACTGTAGAACGAAATTTTGTTCAGTTCACAACACAGGATCACATTCTTATAGTCAATGTTACGCGCGTAAGACACAACAATATCCTAGAAATACACAGTCAATTCCACAGTCAGTTCCATATGGAAATAAAAAGAAAAATCCTCATTTTAACAATAAGAAGAAACAACAAAATGTCAATGCAGTTCAGAGTCCGAAACAAACAAACACTTCTTCAAATATCGCTGAGCCTGGGCCGTCAAACCAGACCTCGCAAAGTCAGCCTAATTTTCAGAATGTGCAGAGCAAAGCAAATACCACATAGTTAACTCTAGAGGGGAAGAGAGTGATGTTGGGTCAAGGTCATTTATGTCAACATCAATAGTATTGAATAATCAATTTAATGTTTTATCAGATAATTGTGAGACAATAGATTTTCCTATGAAACACACGGCCGAATTAAGTAAAACAGTGCATGTTCCCGTAGATTTGCAACGAATTCATACAATAATAAGCCAAAATGAGTTACGGCCAACCTTATATGCTGTAAATTTAGAACACAAATCCTTTACGTTATTTTTTGACTCTGGTAGTCCACGTAATATTATGGATTTGAAGACGCATCATTTGTTGTTTTCGAACTTTCCGATTGAAAAATCAGGAATTAGACTTTCAGGTATAGGAAATAATGAATTAAACGTCATAGGCATAACTCATATTCAGTTCAGAGTCGGTAATCGCACGTTTGCCGATACATTTGTTGTTGTGAAAAACATTAATATGTATCCAGCTGTAATTATAGGATACCCATCTATGGGAAATCAAAACATTATCTTAGCTCATGCAAAGCACGGCGTGTATATCAAAGGGAAATTCTATAAGTCTTCTAATACTTTAAAGTCAGTTTTGGATAAAAAGGAGACGACAAATGTAACCGTAACGTACGTTGAAGAACCAATAACTTGTCTCACTAATAAAGAAATAATACACGCGACCCAGCAGAATTCTCGTTCACCCGTAATATCATCTTGCACGCAATATATCGAACCAAACATACCTTCGAATTTAATAGTGCAAATAAAGAAAACACTACCGGGATCTGAAATATTAATCCTTTCCGATACTTTGAAAACCAACGGATTGTCTGTCACACAAGCTATTTATACAGTAGGCTCACATCAGCAATGTAATATCGAAGTCTGTAATCATTTAAATAACACTTTAGTAATTCACAAAAATCAACATATCTTGGATGTAGAAGTTTATAAACATCGTATTCTTACCGTTGCTGAAATCAATCACTCTCAATCAGTTGCGGATGAATCCCTTTTACGATCTATTAAAAATAAAATCAGTAAGGACATTCAAGACGAAGAAATTCAGCAGAAAATTTTTGAACTTTTAAATAAATATACAGATGTCTTTTCCACTACGGATGGATCCTTAGGAAAAACAGATGTGATCGAGCATCAAATAAGGTTAAAAGACAAACAGAAAATTATATATGTACCCTCGTACAGACTCCCTATGAAATTCCAGAATGAAATAAATGATGAAGTAGGTAAAATGTTAGAGGAAGGAGTCATTAGAAAATCAAATAGCCCTTATAATTTTCCTTTAATAGTTGTACCGAAAAAAGATCGAACATGGCGTATCTGCGTCGACTTTCGTCGTATAAACGAGGAAACGATCCCTGATCGATTCCCAGTGCCATGTACTGACGATATTTTGTCTTTATTAGGTCAGAATAAATATTTTACCAGTTTGGACTTACTTAAAGGTTTTCACCAGATATCATTAGAAGAAGATAGTATCCCATACACAGCCTTCAGCACAGCCAGGGGACATTATGAATTTTTACGGATGCCTTTTGGTTTACGTTGTGCTCCTATAACATTTACAAGAATGATTAACATAGTGTTTGGAGACTTGTTAGGGGATATATTGCATGCCTATATGGATGATCTTGTAATCTTTTCCAACACCTTAGAGGAACATCTACGTAAGTTAGAACTAGTACTACAGAGATTAAGACAACATAACTTAAGGGTAAAGATTAGTAAGTGTGAATTTTTCAAAACAGAATTGATATATTTGGGTTTCATAGTGTCAAGCCAAGGTCTTAAAGTAGTCCATGATAAGGTGTCGGCTATACGTAATTTTCCCATACCTACTAATGTCAAGGGAATACAGCAATTTCTGGGTTGTAGTGGATATTACAGGCGTTTTATACGCAACTATTCAATAATAGCCGCTCCTTTAACTGATCTTACGAAGAAGGGCGTAGATTTCATATGGTCTGAGCAACATCAACAGGCGTTTAATACTTTGAAAGATGAACTGTGTAGTTCTCCTATCTTAAAATTTCCTGACTTCGGTAAGGAATTCTTCATTGCAACAGACGCCTCAGACTTAGGAGTAGGAGGGGTATTGCTTCAGCAATATGATAAACAGTTTTTCCCGATAGCTTTCTATTCTCGAAAATTGAGAACTTCCGAAAGTAAGTATGCAGTAATAGACAAGGAAGGACTAGCTATTGTTAATTCGCTAGTGCATTTTAAGTTCATAATTTACGGTTATCCCGTTAAGGTTCTTACTGACCATAAACCACTAACAGAGTTCTTTAAAGGCTTCAATCACAGCCCTAAACGAACTCGGTGGCATTTAATCATTCAAGATTTTGGCGCAAGAATCGGGTATTTACCTGGGAAAGCAAATATCATTGCGGATGCATTATCACGCAACCCCGTGTCATCTTGTACGGAGTCTTTAGCTGAATTAATAGATATATCAACATCCATGCCTATTGTAAAAACAATATCTGAACAAGAAGATTTAGGCTGGAGTGCTGAATTGTTACAGACTGAGCAAAGAAAAGATCAGAAAATAGAAGCAATTATAAATGCTTTGAAAGGCAATCATAAAGAAAAAGAATATATAAAGTATAAGCAGCAGAATTATGTAATCAAAGATAATATTCTGTGTAGGACTGTGACAAGGAAAACCCGCAATACACCACATGTAACTAACGACCAGGTAGTAGTACCAAACTCACTTGTTTCCACTGTCCTGAATTGGTTGCATTCAAATCCATTACATGGACACCCTGGGTTCTCATTAATGTCACAGAAAGCCAAATCATTGTTTTATTGGCATACAATGCTTACAGATATAAAAAGACACATAGCTAATTGTCGCACATGTCAGGAAAACAAAGGGCATACGAAAACACCTGTTAGCTTAGGAGCTTATCCTGTTCCCAATCAACCCTTTGAAAGAATACATTTAGATTTGTTAACAGGATTTTACGAGTCAGACAGAGGGAATAAGCACCTCTTAGTAATTATAGATGCTTTAACTCGATATACAGAACTAATAGCGCTTAAAACTAAAACTGCGATTGAATGCGCTAGGAAGTTTTACGAGTGTTACATTTGTAAACATGGAATTCCACACATGATAATCTCAGACTCGGGTGGTGAATTTAATAATCACTTTCTTATCTCATTGTGTGAATTCCTCAACATAAAGAAGGTTAATACCATGATATATCACCCAGAGTCGAATGGGCTAGTGGAAAGAGCAAATAGGAAGATATTAAATATATTAAGGGTAACACTAGGGGGATCAGACCCCAACTGGGATATTGCAATACCGGCGGCACTGAGTACTCTGAATCATTCATATCATATATCAATTAAAATGTCACCGCATGAAGCATTGTATGGTACCCCAGTTAGAACACCTTTCCATGTATTAACGCCTACAACTAATCTATCAAATCCTTTAAAAGAATGTATAAATGCAAGTATAAGTCGATATGATATCCTTCGAAAGAATTTAGAAGAATCACAAATCATAATGAAAAGGAATCATGATAAAATAGCGAAACCAACTAAAACATATACCGTGGGTGATAACATCTATATTCAAATCAATGTCAGAAAAGGGCTCAACTATAAACTAACACCTAAGTTTGAAGGCCCATTTAACATTTTGGAAACATTAACGGCCAATAGGTTTAGAATTCAAAACGTAGCCCAACCCACGGATGAGAGAATAGTACCATTGTCTCACATAAGAAATTAAAAAGAAGTGAGGAAAAATTTTAATTTTTGTAACTAAAAAGTTTTCTTTTTAATACAGGAGTAATTACATATGTTTTTTCTCGTTACAGGTTTCCAAGATGAATTTTTTGTTGTTGGGAGTGATATTGTTCGCTCAGACATTTTTTTCGTATGGGATGAGTTCTAAGACTAAGAATATATATTTTAAATATGGCAATATAGTTGAAAGACAAGAAGACATTTTTATTACATCAACCAACGTAATTGTCGAAGTGCATATGCAAGCAATTTTTCTTCAAGAGAATAATGTCACTAGCTTAAGAACCGCCATTTCAAGGTTTTCTGCATCATTGGATGAGTTGCATAGGAGACATTTTCATTTGACTACTAAGAGTTTGCTTGGATCAACATTAAAAGTTGCAGAGATGCTATCTGATGACTTAAAAAATAAGACTGGAGAGACAGGATCTTTGGCTTATGACCTTTTGATGTGGACTGTAGGACACGAACAAAAAGAAAGACGGAATCCGTTCATTTATGCTGCATTAAGCATCTTTGGGTCTGTTGCAAGTTTAGGTTTAGGACTTTCCAATCGTCTTAAAATTAGTAATCAAAATAAGAAAATTGAGTTCTTGACTCATAAAGATGAATTGATTATGTCAGAACTAAGGGATCAGTTAGCTTCAATCAATAAAATTATGGATTTGTTAAATGAACATTCAGATAATATCGTTCAAATTATGGAAGTACAGGATTTGTTAGCAACATTAACGTATTATGATTCAAAGATAGATCACATACATAACAGAATTGCACATTTCATTGAGAAATCCAAGGATTATGTAGAAGCTATCACGTTAGCAACTAAAGGTGTATTGTCGCCCCATTTGTTGCCTATACGTTACTTAAAATTAGTTCTGGAGAACACTAGGGATAAACTAGGCTATGTTCCTTTGTTAGACGAACATAGGTTAGAATTTTATTACAGCCTAATTACAGTAAACGTAGATAATAACAAGATTAGGATTACAATTCCCTTTGATTCTTCTGATGCCTGGCAATCTTACAGGATATCACCATTTCCGACTTTCATGACGAATCACTCAAATCCAGTAATATCCAGTTTGACAGGACACGTATTGATTTCCCCAGACAAGGAAACATATACGGTCATTAAAGACTTAAATCAATTAACTCACTGTTCAGACGCAATGGATAGAAAAATATGTACAGCTGAC
>NC_090736.1:2211275-2216275 GCF_036898095.1 Palaemon carinicauda | reverse complement strand
ACAACACGTTTTGGTTTTCGTAGATCAATGGATTCGGGGAACGAAGGTGGTCTCATATCGGGGAGAGAGAGAGAGAGAGGAGAGAGAGAGAGAGAGAGAGAGAGAGAGAGAGAGAGAGAGAGAGAGAGAGAGAGAGGGGTATTACCAATCCATTGAAGCAGTAATCTAAAGGCGTCAAAAGTTTTCATAACTGTATCACATCATCTGAAACTTCTGTAATATTTTTACTGTTACGTCTTTAGACTTATAAAAGTCAAATTTACATTTTCAAGTGACGTCTTGAGACTTTTAAAAGAGCAAATTCATATTTTCAAGTGACGTCTTGAGACTTTTAAACAGGCAAATTCATATCTTTATAACTTCATAATAGTTACTTAAAAAAAAAAAAAGATCATGATTGTGTTTTTCGAAGATGCGTCCTACCATCTGCACAGATCGATCATAGCTTGAAACCGTGAATTTAAGCTGTTTACTGAGGGGGGGGGGGGGCTGCTATGATTAGGCACCAAAGAGAAGAGTTGGGATTACCCTGCTGACGTTCTGGTGAGCATCTATCTTGATGAAAATGGAACTGAAACCAGCAACCTTAACCTATCACAGCACCGCCATCCTGGTTCGAATTCTTTATAACATCGTATGATTCATACCTCGTCCCAAAATGCTTCTTGTTAAGGATCTTATAATAGAATTTTACTTTTCCCTAACATCAAATGAAATAACTAAATTAATTGCTATTTACTTGATGAAAAGAAATCCACATTAACTAAGATTCAATATGATTTTTTTCTATCTTTTATTGTGAAATACACACCAACAATCTTACAATTTATAACATATATATCACATTATATTTGCATAAATAATGTTTTATTTTGCATATACTGTATTTAAAATTGCAATTTTCACGAATTATCTAAAAATTGTTTTTAAATCAAAAATATATCTCGTCGTGATTACTCTTATAATAAAAGTTTTAAATCCTACTTCATTTGAAGTGAGACTCATTTCCAATGACATCGCTTCCATGTTAAACGTCCCATCAACCTTCGAGAACCTTCCACGTAGAATGATTTTCAATTTCTATAAAACGGATTTTCCCACCACTCTTGAATTTCAAGAACTGCAAACCTGATGGAGAACTGATCCAAGGAATTCCTAAAGGGAAAAAACTACTCTTCACCTAGCTGTCGATGCAAACATTATTTGTTGTTGTTGTTACTTGCTAAACTACAACCCTAGTTGGAAAACAGGATGCTATAAGCCCAGGGCCTCCAACAGGGAAACTAGCAGGTAATACAAGATATCTGTTTGTGCGTTGCTTTGATGCAGCTAATAATGTTATATTGTTAAATGTCTTCCACTTTGATGTTTCTGCATCTTTTCTGCCTCCTTGATTGTTTCTATGACGTCACACAATGTATTACTTTATTGATATTTATATGACTGAGCGATTACATAACAAGAACTTATTTATAATAATAAGAATAAATACTATCGCTATTCCTAAAATCGTAACAATTTTAAGCTTTTAAAACGTCTATGATAATCCTTCCTTCCAGAGATTATGCCTAACTCTTATTAAAATATTCTATATTAATGGCTCGTTACATCTGATATAGTTTATTTTTAATTTATTTTCCTTTTCTCACTGGGCTATATTTCCTTGTTGAAGCCCTTGGGCTTTTAGCATCCTCCTTTTCCAACTAGGGTTGAAGGTTAGTATGTATAAATATATATATACATATATATATATATATATATATATATATATATATATATATATATATATATATATATATATATCCGTATGTATAAGTACGAACAGATATCTATCTATCTATCTATCTATCTATCTATATATATATATATATACACATGTATATATATATACATACGTTTATATAAATATATATACATATAAGCTATATATGTATATATATATATATATATATATATATATATATATATATATATATATCCGTATGTATATGTACAAGCAAACACACACACACACATACACACACACACACACATATATATATATATATATATATATATATATATATATATATATATATATATATATATATATATATATATATATATATATATGTTTGTCTGTGTATGTGTTTATATATATGCATATATACATATATATATATATATATATATATATATATATATATATATATATATATATATATATATATATATATATATATATATATATATATATATACAGTATATATACACACACACGTTTGTGTAAAATTTAGACAATAGAGACTCTGTACTCTGCCCATATTTACGAGTCCTCTTTGCACCCCACCCCACAAGAAAAAACATAAAAAAAAACTGATCTCTCTCTGTTGACAACAAAAACACTTATCCGTAGGATTTTTTAAAAGGACATTCCCCATTGTTTTATATCCAGTTGGCATGTTTACCCTGTACTACAATTGAGCAGGGACCTGTACCAACCGTGTTTTTTCTGACAGCATTGTCAGAGGGGGGGGATGGCCTGGTGTACCCAGGACACCTCTGTGGGTCCTGGGTGTCCCCATGCATAAATTGCTCACTTCGATATGTCGTTGGTCGTTCCTGTTTCCCGGCCATTTACTATTCAGGGAGGAGAGTCCTTTAAATAGCTTTAGGATCTAATGATAGAGTATATATCAATAGGATTCCATAGTCTGAGCATTGTGGATTTTCGAAATATAATAAATATCGAAGGTCATACTAAATATTTCGATTAAAATACGTTTTCAAATAATGATTCCAATTGCAACTAACTTATAAGAATTACCACTGAGCAAAGAAATTGTAAATGAATGAAATAGTTCATAAAAATGAAATACATAGAGAGATAAACATACAAATAATAATCAATATATAGACAGATGAATAAATAAGTAGGCAAACATAACAACAATAAACATAAGGTAAATAAATAAATAAACAAGTTTGACCTCTTTGCGACATCGATGTCCAAATTAATGGCTGAATACGTGAACTGGACATCTTACTTGACCGTGATCTTGACCTTTGACCGTGACATTCCGAAATGTAATAATTTCAGGCTTTTAACAGAACAAGTAATCCATGCAAGTTTCATTACTCAACTATTAAAATTGTGGCCAGGAGGCTGTTCATTAACAAACACACACACAAACTGGGGGTAAAACATAACCTCCTTCCAACTTTGATGGCAGAGGTAATAAACCTACCATGTATAAATGCAATAAAAAACCCTTTTGATAAATAACTTGAGAATTCAGGATGGATCACATTTAATCGTAAAGTTGTGTCCTTAGATATGGATTTTTAAACGAAATAACTGTATGGAAGCCTAAATTCATTTAAAGGTTTAAAGGCCGCTCATGAATGGCACAGGAAAGGGACAGTGACATTGCCCTATCGAGCAGGGCAATGTTCTAGAGACTGACCATATATATATATATATATATATATATATATATATATATATATATATATATATATATATATATATATATATATATATATATATATATATATATATATATATATGATCAGTGCCCAAACCCCTCTCCACCCAACCTAGGACCAAGGATAGCCAGGCAATGGCTGCTGATGACTCGGCAGATAATCCTATAGGCTCCCCTAAACACCCCATCCTTAGGTCACAAGGATGGTGAGGTTGCAGCGACCAAAGGAACTACTAAAGAGATTGAGTGGGACTCGAACCCCAGTCTGGCGATCATCAAATAGGGACGTTACCCACATCGGGCCACTAAAACCCTGTGGTATGGTATTCAACATTCCTCATCTTGCTGATTAATTTTCTTTTATTTTAATTATATTTCTGATATATTCATCTTATATGAATAGCTGTCACTGCCCATGAGACCCCTGCTATATGTATATTTTATCATTCAAAACGAAATGTATAAATGTTATTAATCAATCAGATATTTATATCACAAATAAATCGGTTATTTACTATAATTCTTCATGACCTTATGCACAAGTATTTCAGAGAATATATTATCAAGTCAATCATCTTGTAATTGTTATGCGATGAATCCCTTCATTCTTCAAGTCACCACTAGGTTGATTCCTCATTTAGACATTGAAACCTAATAAACTAGAGGGGCACTCAGAAAGCGCAGACCTCCATCACGCCAGCTTATTTCGTAACCTTTTGCTCGACCGTGACCTTGACCTTTGACCTTAACCTTCCAAATTTAATCCTTTCCAGCTTTTTACATATCAGTTAATCCTGCTGCAAGTTCCATTACTCTACGCAAAAATTGTGGTCAGGAAGTTGTTCACAAATAACACTAAGAGACAAAAAAAGAATAACATAGATGAAAGAGCAAACTAATGTAGAGGCTATTCTAACAACGTGCAAGAAGGAGAAATGGACGTGGGTAAAACAAGAGGAGAATGACAGGTAATAGACTGACCTTAAGAATAACAGAATGGGCCAATAGACAATGCAAATGAAGCTGCGTTTGTGTCTGTGTTTGCGTTTGTCTCTGTGTTGGCACCATTGTGTTGATTACAGAGTGAAACTCCATCATTTTTTAGAGAGAGAGAGAGAGAGAGAGAGAGAGGAGGAGAGAGAGAGAGAGACGAGAGAGAGAGAGAGAGAGAGAGAGAGTCAGAGAGAGAGAGAGAGAGAGGAAAATATTGTGTTCGTATTCCTTATATCCTTAGAGAAACTAATTTGTTGCTTCAATTGAAATGTGGCTGACAAATTAATCCTGGAAGGTTTTTATCAGACATAAAAAGGCACAAATCCAATCATTCCAGCCTTGATGAGATAGAGATTCTTGGAATTAAACTCGTATCGCATTAACTCAACAAGTTACCGAGATTTAGTTTGAGTACATCATTTTGCAAAGGGTTGGCATTGAAGTCTTATCTCCTTTAACACGTCCGGATTTTGAGGGGTTTGAACTGAGAGAGAGAGAGAGAGAGAGGAGAGAGAGAGGAGAGGAGAGGAGAGAGAGAGA